>NW_007233365.1:0-106744 GCF_000164805.1 Carlito syrichta | reverse complement strand
CCACTGCACTCCAGTCTGGGCGACAGAGTGAGACTCCAACTCAAAAAAAAAATAAAATAACAATGACAACAAGTACTTCCAACAGGCACTAATATTTAGTGGGTATTTGCTCTATGCCAAGTGCTATTCTAAGTGCTTTAAATGTAATAACTCTTTTAATCTTCTTAACAACTTGAAGTACATACTGTTATTATGCCTGTTTTACTGAAAAGCAAGAGAAGCATTCTTTTTTTAGCCTTTGTTTTTAGTGTATATATTTAAGGAATACAATATCATGTTTTGATATGAATATATAGTGAAATGATTATCACAAACAAATTAGCATATGTATCATTTCATATAGTTGCCTTTTTTGTGTGGTAAGAGCACCTAAAATCTACTCTTTTAGCAAGCTTTCAGTATACAATATTATTAACTATAGTCCTCACGTTGTACATTATATCTCTAGAATTATTCATCCTACATAACTGCAACTTTGTACCCTTTGACCTACATCTCCCTATCCTCTCCCCTCACTATCCCTGGTAAACACTGCTTTATTCTTTGGAGAAACATTCTTTTTTTAAAGACGTGGGGGATAGCTGGGATTGACGGTAGCCGATATCCACCTGGGGAAGGGCGGGGCACACCTCATCAATAAGGGTACTTGCACAATGAACATTTGCATACCTAACCCTAAATGTACCCCACAATTTCAAAATAAAAATTAAAAGAGAAATAAATAAATAAATAAAAATGTAGGGTACAATTCAGGGTTAGGTATGCAAACATTGATTATGCAGATACCCTTGTTGATGAGGTGTGCCCCTTCCTCCCCTAGCAATTTCCCTCAACTGCCAATCCCACCCCCCTCCCCTGACAGTTTCCCGCTACTACCAGTCCCTTTCTTATAGTATTATGAGAATTGTTCAAGGTCCGCTTATGAGTGAGAACATATTATACTCTGTTCTTTGTTTCTGTGATAGATCACTGAGTATGATCGACTCTAAATCCATCCAAGTTGCTGTGAAGTCCATATGTTTGTCGTTCTTTATGGCTACATAATATTCCATTGTACATATATATCACATTTTTAAAATCCAGTCCAGCTTTGAAGGGGCAGCATGGTTGGTTCCATGTTTTTGCTATTGTGAATAGAGTTGCAACAAACATATGTGTGAAAGTATCTTTTTTGCAGAATGATTTGAGTTCCTCTGGGTATATTCCCAATAGGAAAATTGCTGGGTCATATGGAAGGTCAATTTCTAGTTCTTTCAGAAGCTGCCACACTATCTTCCAAAGAGGTTGCACTAGTTTGCATTCCCACCAGCAATGTAGGGTCATTCCTTTTTTGAAGAAACATTCCTAACAGATGAGATTCCAGAAGAAAAGTGAACCATTTTCCAAATGCTATATACCAATGCAACATCCTTGATCCAACTAGTTGTTATGGGCTGAATTGTGCCTCCTTCTCAAAAAAATTTATGTGTTCAACTCTTAACCCTTAGTGCCTCAGAATATAGCCATATTTGGAGACAGTGTTTTTACCGAGTAATTAAGTTCACTTGTGGTCACAAGCGTGGGCCATAATGCAATATGACTGGTATCTTGATGAGAAGAAGAAATTTGGACACAGACACATATAGAGGGAAAAGGAAAAGTACATGAAGACACTAGGAGAAGATGGCCAACTACAAATCAAGGAGAAAAGTCTGGGACAGACTCTTTCCTCATGGCTATCAGAAGGAACCAACCCTGCCAACACCTTGATCTTGGGCTTGTGGCCTCCAGAACTGTGAAGAAATAAATTTCTTTGGTTTAAACTCCTCAAGTTCTAGGATATAACACACCAGTTAAAAACATATCTCCTTTATTTCGGGGATACAGGAGAGAAGAAGAAGGAGTTTTCCTCTTCTTTCTCCAAAAGGCCAACTCCTGGGGTGCTGTTTGGCCCCTTCAGCTTAGCTTTATGACCCTTCAGCTTAGCCTGAGGGCCATCCAAGCAGAAAGCTCTCCTGGTATGGTCCAGTATTTTAAGCTTTGACCATGAATATGACTTCCACTCATGGCCACTTTTGTGAAATTCTGTTGGCGCTTAGTGTGTAGAACACTTGAACTCATATTTCATCAACAGCTGTTTTTGGAGCCTCTACTGAGTTCCAGACACTGTGTTTTAAGGGAAGATGTCTGCTTGGCATCATTTAATAGTGTATGGTATACATTGTTAATGCTCACTGATGTCATTTCCTCTGCTTTTAGACACACAGGTGACTAGTCCACTTGTGACTAGAAGAGGTCATGTGACTAGTTCTGACCAGTGGGGTTTGGGTAGAAATGACCTGCATCGCTTCCGAGATCAAGCACTTACTTGCTGATGTGAGACCCTTTCAGGATCACTTACCTTGTTATGAGAGCCATGGGGCCACCATGAAAATAGCTCTCATCAAAAACGCCACATGAGCAAGAAATTAACCTATTTTAAATAATTGAAATCAGCTGCGGTTTTTTTCCAGGAGCATAACTTATCCTGAAAAGTCAGCATCTACTGATGACAACAACATATAAATATTTTATTTCTTGCATGACTTGTGGTTTGATTGTTGAGGGTGTTGGAGTTTTGCTTTTACGAATCTTTTTGGTGTTTTTCTTTGGGGGATGCTATGTTTACTCAGTTCTTACTGTGTACCAGACATCATCAATGGGAAATAATTTCATCTATTCATTCATTCATTTCACAAGTATTCATTGAGTGCCAACTAGAAGTTTAGGCACTAAGGATAGAATGCTGGAGGAGATATATGGTTATCCCTGGCCTCATGGAGTTTACAGTGCAGTATGGGACAGGATGTTGAGGCAAATATTAAATAATCTAATTTTAAAAGTGTAAAAGTGTAGACTGTAAGTGGATCTCCGAGAGAATAAACACAATTCTGTGAACATGCATGACTAAGGAATCTGACCTGGACTGAGGTAAAGGGTAACTTATCAGGGAAAGCTTCCCTGAGAAAAGCATCTGAAGAACAAAGTAGGATAAGCCTAGGCTAATAGCATCATTATTCCCTTTACTATTAAGAAACTCATTTTCCTACAGCAGTAGAACCAGGATTTAAATCAAGGTCTATCTAAATCCAAAACCAATTCCCTGAACCATTGTACTAGAGACGTATCCTGGTATACAGAGATAAGTGAGTTGTTCAGTATTTAAGAGAATTATTCAGATTTCCAAGTACTACCTTCATCAGAGAATACTTCAGTCTCAATATTGTAAGTAAAACAGGAATTGCTGGGTGTGAGGTATTTTCTAAATCACTCAGTTACATGAGTATACCCACATGTTTCAAATATTTGAGTAAATATATTTGTGGTAGAGTCAAATATGCCACTGCCCAAGTCACTTAAAAAAGACATAGAGAAATGCAAATAACTAAAAGTAGTATCAACTAAACCAGCAATAAAAACAGCAATTAGTATCAATTTTTGAGCCACAATCAAAAAGCTCTACTCCACACCCCACACATCTCTTCAAAACAGATGATAAGGTTATTCCCAGCTCCTTGCAATTCATATTGTCTGTTCTCCAAAGGAATTCTACAGCACAGCATATCAGTATGGATAATTATACCATGCTTACAAAGCATTTTGTAAGTAAAAAATTATGGTTGGAGGAACAGGACAGTTGCTAGCAAAAATAAGGAGACAGAAATGGTCAGACAGAAGGAAAAGAAGAAAATCGGAAAGCAAGATTCTCCCCACTGCCAACCCCAGACTTTCTAGACTCTTATTAAGCTTAATAGACACTCTCATTTTTAAAAAAACACAAAATAAAAAACCTTGGGGCACACACATTTATCACTTGGGGATCTCTGGTTGCAAGCAACAGAAACTGACTAAAGCAGAAAAGAAATTTATTTAAAGGAGCCATTAGTGGGAAGATTGCACAACTAGGATTTAAAGAGACATGCTCCTGGCAAAAGAAATTGCTCATTGTTCTCACCTAAATTGTCCATTGTTCTACCCACCGACTGGATTGAATCAGCAACCGTGGGCATCTCGGGACTACATCCCTCTGCTCAGAATTCCACATCCTCGGTCACATGCCTGCCTCTGGTCTAATCCAAATGCTAACTGGGAGCACTACAGCAGGGGCTTCCAGGGATCTTTTCAACTTCTGAAATATAGAGAAGGATGTGTGTATTGTGGACCCACCTGTGTTGCTTCATAGTGGAAAGATAATTCCTCCAAAATGCAGGTTGAGTTTTCGTTAGAAATGGGGAATATAAAACAGGCAAGCAAAAGAGAAAAGAAAAGGAAGAGAAAAGGGGCGGGAGGGAGGGACAAAAGGAGAGAGGGAGGGAAGAAGGGAGAGAGGGAAGAAGAAATTTCCATCTTCTACTATGTTTTACAGATGGTGAAATGAAAGGTCAGAGAGGTTCAACAGTTCTGCAAGAACCAGGATTCAGCTCCAAGTAAATACAGGGCACTTGCCACTACTCCATGCTTACACTCATACAATGTGTCCCTTGGGGAGCTCTTGAGCTCTCTTCGTCACTTTCTCCAAAAATCAAGCATAAATACAGGACATCTCTTATTGATTACACTAAGTGCTGAGAATATAGCAATGGGAAAGGTACTCATAGGCCCCTCCCACACAGAGCTCACAGTCTGACACTTTGGTCAGAAAGAACCTCTCACAGGAAACATGTGAATACCTCCAGTGTAAGGATGGCTCAAGGAGGTTATAGGAGGAGCCTTTCTTCTGCTGCGTCTGGACCATCCATGCCCCCTCCCAACCCAACCATCTCAGTCAAGCTAAGTTCATATGCACATCATTCCATGCCACACCCCCTAATCATTCTGTCTTCCTCCATACTCACCAGCCCATGTCATGAATCCCACGTGTCCTCGGCATTGTGCAGCATGACCTTTTGTAGACCCATAGCATTGAAGTACCCCACTTGGGTAAGAGGAAGCAGTCACCTTGCCTTTCAAGAGGGAATTGGCAACTTTGTGTCAAGAGTGTTACAAGTTCACATCCCTTTGTCCTACCATTCAAATTCCAGGAATATATCCTAAAGGAAATAATGAATTATATCAATGCCCATAGCAGTATTTTTTATGAAAATAAAAATCAGAGACACCTAAAATGTAGAAAAACGCAAGAGATGGTTAATAACTGTAGCTAACTTATGGAGACTTACTCTAGTCCAGGTATTGTGTGGATCCCATATGTGGTGGTCAGGAAAGAGCATCTGATAGATGTCTAGTTCAGGGAATACATGAACCAAGAGCCCAAAATCTACCACTGCATGGAGGCCATGCTTCCCATGGACTACATCCTACCAGCGTCTGAAAGCTGCAGAGATACTAAGACAGGCCTGTTTCCTGGGAGATGTGAGACAACTCTAACAGCCAACATTGGCTCAATAACTTCCTAATCAGCATGTGAAACTTTCTTACATGGCATGACTGTGTAGGACACCACTCAACTTTTCATCCCTCCTCTTCTTCACTCAGGAACTGACATGCACTGTGGTCTCATAGTTCCACCAACCTTCCCTAGCTCCCTCACCATTTTCTTTCACAGGCATTTTCCCTAATAAAATTCTTACGTATTTGATCTTCTCTTGGTAGATGTTTCTCAGATGACTGGAACTAACACAAGCCAGGCCAGAAGTGGTGCAAGAAAACAAGCAATAACATGGGGATTGAGGACTGGCTCACCCACTGTCCAACAAGTGAAGATGATGTCTTGGTTGGTAGATGAAGCTAGGATATTCCTTAACCAAAGGTGTTGATTGAGTTGCTAAAACTTTCCACTGATGGTGACATGGCAAAATGTCCCACTGAGAGGAAATACCAAGAGTAGTAACATGGGCAATTGGAAAACATGGGATCAGCAATGCTTACAAAGTCATCAGAGTTGTCTGGTTATTACCCGCAGACAACTCATGTTGATGCCCTACAGAAGGATAATGAGGTACTGGAGGCTGTTCTCAAACAAGTAATGGCAAAGTGAGACCCAGAGAGCCTCTGTTGTAAACAACAAAGAAGCCTTTGTGTTCTACAATGGAAGGGCAGACAGAGCTGAGCAGCAGACTGATGGCCTAATTGTTAGAGATGCAGGGCTCTAAAGATGTCTGAGTGCGCAGCCAAGGTAGCTTTGAAGGCCAGGGATCTGATGGGAAAAACCTAAGATCCTGAAACACGAGAGAAAGGCATCTGGATGGATATCCCTGAGAATATAGATTCTGCAAACTCCCCTGAACTCCTTAAGTTTGCAAAAGTAGCCTGATCTTTCCCAGAAAGATTTCCACTGAACTGAAAGATACTTTAGAAACTTCTCCCTGACAAGGCAACAATCCCCCGCTCCCTCAAGAGCTGCCCTTACCTTCTCTCCTTGTTGCCAGACCAATAACTAGGGCTAAATCTCAGGATAATCTGGCTGGTGGTATGCCACGTCTGATGAAGAAGAAAAGAGACATGCAAAGAATTTAAAGAATGATCTAGCCTATATAACCATGTTGCCTTCCCCAAATCAATATCTGAGCATGGTAGAGAAACTAAGTTAGGCCTATTTCCTAAAAAACGTTGAACTCATCTGATCAATAAGGATGTAAAGACAGAGATGAAGATGGAGATGAAGAGGAAGAGATATAATGAACTCAGTCTTCTATAAAATACAATCTACACTTGCATACACACACAAAAAAAGACAGGAATTCAAAAGAAATTAATGAAAATCCACAGAAGATATTTTCAAGAATGTTTATTCTTTATAATAACTAAAAACGGGAAACAATTAAATGTTCATCATTTAATAAACAAATTGTAGTATAAGGTACACAGCCATGAAAAATAATATAGCTATATACAACAAGATAGGTGATTCTCACAAATATAATGTTAAATAAAAGCTAGACACATAGGGAATATTTGGCATGAGTCCTTTTTGTTGCTGTTGTCATTGTTCAGAAGGGATCCCATGTTACCTAGGCTGGTTTCACACTCCTGGCCTCAAACTATCCTCCTGATTCAACACCCAAAGTGCTGAGATTATAGGCATGAGGCACCATGCCTAGTCAATTTATATGATGTTTAAAAAAATCATCAAGTCTATTGTGTGAGGAACCAAAGTAAATGGTAACCTGGGACCACAACGGCAGGAAGGTGACTATTAACTAGAAAAGGGCATGAAGGAAGGAAGGAGGTTTACTGGAAATGTTCTTTATTTTGATCTAGGTGATGGTGACATGAATATGTAAGTAAAAATTCATTTTAAGTTGGATATTTAAAATTTGGGTACTTTATCACATGATTGTTATAGTTCAATTAGAAATTTAAAATTGTATTAAAAGGTACAGGAGAAAATACACCAAAATGTTAACTGGTTATGTCTGGTTGGTGGAATTAAGGATAATTTTTAATTCCTTCATTACACTTTTATGCATTTTCCAATTTTTCTGCAAAGAGTGTATTTGTCAGAAAGCGTAAACAATGGAAGTTATTCTTTACAAAGAAAATATATCATGGGATAATGTGCAGACTTCACTCTGATGTCAGCCTCCAGACCCTAGGCATGCAAAGCTAGTATCATAAACTGTCTGGGCCACAGAAACATTATTCTTTGTCCTGGTTTTGACCAATTCATCACCATCTTAAACCAATAACAGCATTGACAATATCATTGAGTAACTCTCTGCACAGTAATCGTCCTCTAGAAATTAAAACTTGAGTCTGTAATTTGGAACCCAAAAGCTATGGTACTTAAGCATTTAGCCCCACTGTATATATTGTTTCTTGAAAAGTACTAACAATGCCTCAAAGCAAACCACAATTATAGACCTGTAAATGTAAAGCCATTATTATGCCCGGGGAAATGGCTCAATTCCACTCACATTTTAATAGTTGTTTTCTGATATTGAAGTTACTAATGCTTTTGTTGCCCTTTTAATGACTATTCTTAGCAAACAAATTTTGTGCCTTACAATTAGTGGTTTTCTTCCTAATTATGGCTTTTTACAATTTTCACATGGGATGACAAAAAATTTGTGTTTTGCCAAAGAGCTAGCTTATTAGTTAATGAAAATTTGTCTAATAGCAGCCTTTTAGATATCCTGTCAAAATCAAAAACAGTTTTCAGAGAAGAGAGAGGTTGGTTTCATATTAACATTCAAAATTAATTTCTGGGTAGGGGTTGAGAATGAGACGTAGGAGGCATAATTTCTTCCAGCTTAAGATAGATATTCTTTCTGAAGTCCATGGAATTAAAAATTGTTAACTCTCTCTCTCTCTCTCTCTCTCTCTCTCTCTCTCTCTCTCTCTCCCACTTCCTCTCTCCCTCTCTATTTTACCTGATTTGTGCCTTCCCTTTTTTTGCCTCTAATATACATTTGTCCCCTGGGATTTAAGCTGCAGAACAGGAAAGGATTAATCTCTGGAGTTAGAATTCAATAGTTCTATATGGTCATTTATCAGGGCACCTAATTCCTCACCTAGTATTAGATTATTTAATTTCATGTTCTTTCTACTCCCCACCCTGATGTATTTGGTATGCTGCTGTTGCTGGCAAGGACACACTGACCTAAGACAAATCTCCTACCTGTTCTTTGGTTTTTGAACCATAAATACAGCATGCTGGGAAGAGAATCCAATATCATCCCCCAAACAAGCATCCCTATTCTCTCTGGCAGATGCAGTCTGGTTCACTTGACTGGATTTGTTAATAATATGAAGGGAAAGCGAACTTTATCAAAAAGTAGTGACTCATTTTTCTTATCCAGTAAAATCCATAAAAGATTTAGACACGACCCAAACAATTTACATCTTAAATATTCATGCCCTAGTCCCAGCCTGAAATGGATGACATTTAAATTGTGTCTGGGGAATTTGTTGTGAGCTAACTGCCATGGCCCACTTCAGAGAGCTTCAAAGACTAGGGGAAAGTGAGTGAGAGAGAGACAGAGAGAGAGAGAGAGAGAGAGGAATATTCAGTCCTGTTTTCCATTTCAGAGATTTACGAGGTAGCAAATGAAATTCACTAGCGTTCTCAGACTCCCCCTGGGAAAAGAAACATTGTCCGAATCCAGTAAATAAGGCTCTGTGTCAGCAAAGACTGTGTGGATGAAATTAATGTTCAAGTGATCCTGAAGTCTCTCAGACAGGTTCTTTTAACCAGGGTTTCTCAATCTCAGAACTACTGACACTCAGGGTTGGGTAATTCTTTATTGTGAAGAACTATCTGTGAATTGTAGGATGCTGAGCAACACACTTGGGCTCTATCCCCTAGATGCCAGGAGCACCTCCCTCCCTGGTTGTGGCAACCCAAAATGCCTCCAAACATTGTCATATATTCTCTTGGTAGTGGGCAGGAGAGAAGACCAAAAAAGGCAACAACAACAACAAACTCTCCCTGCTTCATCCTAAACTCAATGAGTCGACTATTTTCTTTAGGATGTTTTATTGAAGTATAGCATGCATGCAGAAAGCATTTGAATTATAAGTATACAGCTCAATGAATTGTAGTCTGACACACCTTTGCTAATGAAACCCAAGTGAATAAACTGAACATCACCAGCTTCCCAGACACCCACTGTGAGCCTCCTTCCTGTCACTACCCCTCACCTACCCATACAGCACAACCATTCCTCTGACTTTTTATGGCACTTTTTATAAGTTTTTTTCGGGCTACCTTTCACACAGGACGTATGCCACCTTCCTGAGACAGTCATTCATGAGGCAAAAAAAGATGATGGGCTACTCAACAACAAAAACACATTGGTACTTTTGGCAAAGTCTCATTGGTAGACTTTGGCAAAGTCTCAAGGTGCAAAAGATAGTCACATTCTTTTTCACCAACAATAAACAGGCAGAGAACCAAATAAAAAGCACAATCCCTTCCATAATAGTAACCAAAAAAATTAAATACCTTGGCATCTTCCTAACCAGAGAAGTGAAAGACGTTTACAACAAAAACTATGAAATCCTGCTCCAATAAAACAAAGATGACACAAACAAATGGAAATATAGTCCATGTTCATGGATAGGAAGAATCAATGTTGTTAAGATGTCCATCCTACCCAAGGCAATCTACAGAGTCAATGTTATACCCATTAAATTACCAGCATCATTCTTCTCTGACCTGGAAACAACAATACAGAAATTCATATGGTAACATACACAACCACGAGTAACCAAAACAATCCTCAGTAAAAGAAACAAAGCAGGAGGTATCACACTTCCACACTTTAAACTTTACTATAAGTCTACAATAATCAAAACAGTCTAGTATTGATACAAGAACCGGCATACAGACCAATGGAACAGGATAGAAATTCCAGAAGCAAAATCTCAATTTCTCATCATCTTCAACAAAGCCTTCTCCAACAAACACTGGGGAGAGGAGAACTTATGCAGTAAATGGTGCTGGGAAAACTGGCTAACCACATGCAGAAGATTAAAATAAGACCCCCACCTATCATCAAACACAAAAATCAGCTTCAAATGGATCAAAAACCTAAACGTAAAACCTCAAACTATATGAACTTTAGGAAATGCAGGAGACACTCTATGGAAATTGTAACTGGCAACTAATTCTTGATCAAGACCACAAGTGCCCACACTATTAAAGATAAGATAAACAAGTGGGACCTCAGCAAACTGACAAGCTTCTGCAAAGCCAAAGAAACCATCAAGAGAGTGGGAAGACAGCCCACACACTGGGAAACAATAATTGCCAACTGTATATCTGACAAAGGCTTAACATCTAGGATCTACAAGGAACTCAAACATGCTGAAAAGAAAAAAACAATCAGCCCCATTACAAAGTCGCCAAAGGATATGAATAGACACTCCTCAAAAGACATACAAGCAGCCAATAGGTACATGAAAAAATGTTCAGCCTCACTAATCATCAAAGAAATGCAAATTAAAACCACACTGAGATAACACCTAACTCCAGTCAGGATGGCCATCACCAATAACTCAAAAAACAACAGATGCTGGAGAAGATGTGGTGAAAAAAGAACACTTCTGCACTGTTGGTGGGCATGTAAACTAGTGGCGATTCCTAAAGATCTAAAAACCGACATTCCATATGACCCAGCAATCCCCCTTCTGGGAACATGCCTGGAGAAACTCAAATCACTCTATGAAAAAGATACCTGTATATGCATGTTTATTGCAACATTATTCACAATAGCAAAAATATGGAACCAGCTGTGCTGCTCATCAAAAGCAGACTGGATTTTTTAAAATGTGGTACATATGCACGATGAAATATTACATAGCCATGAAGAAGGACAAAATTATTAGCTTCACAACAACTTGGATTGATTTAGAGCCTATGATACTCAGTGATCTATCACAGAAACAAAGAACTGAGTACCATATGTTCTCACTCATAAGCGAAGCTTGAACAATTATCATAATACGACAATAAGGGGATTGGCAGTAGTGAGAAACTGCCAGGGGAAGGGGCGCACACTTCCTCAATAAGTATACCTTATCTCAAACCAGGTGAAGTGGGGGCCAAAGTGAGACCCAGACTTTACCTGTACAATGACCATTTGTATACCTAACCCTGAATTGTACCCCACATCTTTAAAATAACAATTAAAAATTAAATTAAATTTAAGAAAATACACTGGTTATATACACTGGCTATACTGATTATCTACTTGGTGCCAAGAATTGTTTTATTTTAAACATCAGGGAAAAGACCAAATCCTGCTCTCAAGGAGCTTCCATTCTAAAGAAAGGCAGGAGTCAAACAGGTTCACAAGAAAAATAATGAAGACACTTTAAGATGGTAATAAATGTGTGGAGAGAGATTTTACAAAATAGTGTAATAAAGTGGGAGGGGGGGACCACTAAAGATATGGAGATCAAGGAAAATTTTTCTGAGGAGCTACTATTTGAGCTACAACACGCATAGTGACAAGAAGGCAAGTGTGTGAAGAATGGGGAGAAGATTGTTGTAAGTGGAGGAGATCACAAGAAAAAGACCTTGAAGGAGGCGTGGGCATGATGTGTTTAAGAATGAGAGAGGTCGGTGGCTGGACTGTGGGAAGCAAGAGAAAGAGACAATGTTGAAAAGATAGGCAGGAGCTAGACCATGGAGACTTGCAGGCAGAGCAAGAAGGTTGATGTTTACTCTAAGTAGAATGGAAAGAGATGACAGCAGCAGAGTAGGAAGGTAGAATAATCTGGTTTATCTATTAGCAAAAAGAAACACAACGGAAGCTAACTCACACTGGTCCAGCTCAAGGATGAACCTCAAGCAAGATGGGAAGCAGCAGAAAGATCATGGACAGCCCTCCATCTATCCCACCAGATTGTCCTCTTTCACTTTGCTGAATACTTGCTCCCCAGCTTATCTCTGGGCATTTAAGGAGCCCCATCCACTTTCCTTACTCATAGCCAATGCCTTCCCCTCTTCATCAAAACTTACAAATTCTGTGCCTCATTTACTGAGTGGATGGTTGAAAAATATAATAAAATAATTGATGCTGAGGTGTTAGTAGCTGCTGATATGCAGGCATCTTTTAGAACTACGTATGATTGTTTTAAGTTTTCATAGTAATGCATATTTATATTGCTATAAATCAAAGAGAAGACAACACACCTATAGCCTGATCAAAGCAGAAATTATCATTAATAGCAGTGTGATATTGTTGGTGTGTATCTCCAAAGGCTTCTAAGAAGGGACTTTTTAAAAATATATGATGAATAGTATCATAACCCACTTAATAATATTTTGTAAGTTAAAGATACACCCACTGCCTCCTTTCTTCATGGTTATGGTATGTCATTATAAGCAGAACAACAAAGCTTGCATTTAGATAAAGATTTGTATCACCCTTATCCAAAAGAACAAAGTGACTAAAATATTAAATACTACCTACAGGTGGGGTGGAAAAAGGAAATAAACAGGAAGCTTTTTTATTTCCTTTAAATCACACTATATGACTTTTAAAAGAGAAAAGTAATTAGAAAATACCCAAATTGTGAGCATTTTTCAAAAAGTTGCCCAATAAGCTACTCTACTAGCCTACAAAGGAGTACACTGTTCAGGATACTTCTTGAATTAACTTCTTGCTTGAAAACACTCTCTTTCATCCACATGTTGGAAAATCAATTCATTTATTTATTAGTTGCCAGTCATTTATTGAGCACCTACTATCTGTCAAGAGCTGCTATGTGTCTCTGGTTTTTCTTCCTTTATTCACTGCGACCTAGAAGTCATGAGAGAAGAATGTGATCAACTATGTGAAGTACAGCCAGTAGGTCAGGAACCATTGGCTTTAGCAAGATGGAGATCATTGGTGACCTTTACAAAAGTATTTTTAGTCTAGTAATGGAGGCTAAAACCTAATTGGAGTTGAGAAAGAGAAGAACTGAAAAGAGCAACTATATAAAGGCCTGTTAGGTTTGATGCAAAGAGCAAAAAATGGAGCAGAAACTGGCAGAGAAAGTGGGGTCAAGAAAAAAAGATATTTGTGTGTGTGTTTTAATAAACACTGTATTTTAGAACGGTTTTAGATTTACAGAATTATTTTATAGATAACACAAATTCCCTATATACTCCATACCAAGTTTTCCCATATTGTCCATATTGTATATTAGTTTAACACATTTGTCACAACTCATAAACCAATATTGATACATTATTATTAGCTAAGGTTTATATTTATTCAAATTTCCTCAATTTTTCCCTAATGTCCTTTTTTTGTTCCAGGATTCCATCCAGTAGACCTTATAACATTTAATCATCATATCCCTTGGGTTCCTCTTGGTTGTGATAGTTTCTCAGACTTTCCTTGTTTTTTTATGACCCCCCCCCCAGTTTTGAGAATTATTGGTGTCATATTTTGTAAAATGTCCCTCAATTTGGATTTGTCTAAGGTAATGCATCTTGGGTGGAAGACCACAGAAAAAAAGTGCTATTCTCACCACATAATATCAAGGTATGTCATACTGTCAATGTGACTTATCACTGTTTTCTTTTTTTTAAGGCAATTTTGCTCTTTCTATATTCTTTCCCCCCAACTTTATTGAGGTATAGTTGACAGACAAAATTGATGTATTTAAGGTACACAATGTGATGCTTTGATATGCTTATCACATTGAATGTTAACTTTGATCACCTGGCTTGAGGTTGTGTTCATCAGATTTTTTTACTGTAATGGTTCCCTTCCATGAGGTACTCTTTGGAATAAAATCACTATATGCAACCTACATTTGAGTGGAGAGTTGTGTTCTACCACCTTAAGGGAGGTGTATCTACATAAATTATTCGTAATTCTTCTACATGGGAGATGTGTCTCTTTTTCCACTTATTTGGTTATTAACATATATCAGTATGAACTTCTGGATGTTTGTTTTATGCTTTGGGTTATACTTCAATACTACTTTATTTCCTTTCTCAAATTGTTCCAGTTTTGACCACTGGGAGCGCTTTCACTTGGCCCCTATATCCCTTTGACATAGTCTCGTCATTGTAAAGTTTTGGTGGTGGTGTTGTATCCACGCTTTTTTTTTTGACACTCCGAGATACTCCAGAATCATCTTGTATATTTCTCACTTCAGCCCTAGAATCAGTCATTTATCTAAGGAACCTAGCTCAAAGAGTATTTTTAGGAAGAGGGAAATATTAATATGCTTACCTAACGTTAAGTGTCCAGAAAACAGAAAAAAATAATGCGGAAGGAAGAGAGGAAATAATTTATGGGGTGATGTCCTTTAACAGCCCCAGTAGAAGCTACCTAATTCATTAGTGGAGGGAATGTCTCCAGATGGGAGCACAGATAGTTCACCTGTGGGCACAGGTGGAAAGTCAGAGTGCGGATGCCATAATGTGGAGAGACGTGGTTAAAGGCATCAATGTGTATTCCCTTCTTATTGCTTTATTTTTCCAAATGAGCTAAGAAGTATGATCATCTGAGGTGAGAACAGGGAGAAGATGGGGTTAGAGAACAAAAGAGGTATGTAAAATATTGTTTTAAAAAGTGGGAGATGCTACAGATACTCCCTCAAAAAACTCAACTACCATACAATCCAGCAATTCCACTATTGGGTATTTATCCAAAAGAACTGGAGTCAGGAACTCAAAGAGACTTCAGTGTATACTGCAGCGCTATTCATAATAACCAAAATGTAGAGCCAATCTAAATGTCCTCTTATGGATGAATGGATAAGGAAAATGTCGTCTATACATACGCTGAAATATTCAGCCTTTAAAAAAGAAAGAAATCCTGGATTCTACAACATGGATGAATCTTGAGCATATTCTGTTTGGAGAAACAAGCCAGTCACAAAAAGACACTCCATGAGTGTATATGCAGATACATCATATTGCTTATAAAAGGTACTCAGAGCACCACATGTGCTCACTCACAAGTGGGCCCTGAACACCTATCATAATACTAAAAAAGGGGGGGCTGGTTATAGCAGGACACTTCCAGGGGAAGGAGGGGGCACATAAAATCAATAAGGGTACCGGGTCCTAATCCAGGCAAAGTGAGGTCCAATGGGAGGCCCAAAACTTCACCTGTGCCCAAACCACTTATGTACCCATTCATGACTTGTACCCCATAACTTTAAAATTTAAAAAAAGGAGGTACTCAGAATAGTCCAAGTCATAGAGACAGAAAGTTGATGGTGGTTGCCAGGGACTGAAAGAAGGAGGAAATGGGAAGCTGCCAATCAATAAACTCTCCATTATGCAAGATAAGTAAGTTCTAGAGATCTGCTTTACAACATCGTGCCTATAGTTAACAGTACTATGTTGTACACTTAAAGTGTTGTTAAAAGGGTAAATCTCATGTTGAATGTTCTTACCACAATTAAATAATTTTTTAAAGAAAAGATGGAACAAAAAAGATAAAAGGAAAGTACAGTGTCACTGCCTGGCAGTGTTAAGGGCCCATTCAAGACTCCTGGCAAGGTCAGAGCAGATTTGTATATTTCTCCAACCATGTTCAATTTCTCAAGGACAGATGCAGAATAGGCAGGGAGTTTAATGTAGAAAGGATGGCGGCTTTTCCAAGCACACAATGCAAGAGAGGAATGAAGGAGTCAAGAGTGTGAGCAGAGGGATGATCATAATGATAGGTATGGCTTTGAGTTGGGAAAGGTGGGGGAAAGAGGATGTCAAGGGGGTGGCCACAGGGCATCCATGGTTTAGAGCTTCAGATATGTAATTGATGGAGAGATGAAGAACACAAGGTTTAACCCTTGACTCCACCACTTCCAAGCTGCATGACCTTGGGCAAGCTATGAAACCTCCCTAGACCTCACTTATTATGGAGAGATGAAGAACACAAGGTTTAACCCTTGGCTCCACCATTTCCAAGCTGCATGACCTTGAGCAAGCTATAAAACCTCCCTAGACCTCACTTATTAAAGCACATGTCATAAGAGAGTCTGCTTCCCAGAGTGTTTGGTAAGGACTAAGTAATGTTCAGATACTTGGACAATGGTTCTCCAAGCATGGTCCCTGGAACACCAGCATTAGTATTATCCCAGAATATGTTATAAAGGCTCAGACTTTCCCCAGACACCTTCTGAATCAGAAAGTGAGAGGGTCCTATTGTTTTAATTTCCGATTCCATTATAATCATTATTATTGCTATTTTGAAATAGCTTTCTAGTGCAGGGGTTGGTTAGAATAATAATAAGTGATATTTATTCATCATTAATAAGCTTTCAGGCAATAAGCTAAGCACTTTATATGCATTATTTCAGCCAATTCTGTCAATATTATCTCAGGTAGATTTTATTATTATTCCCAAATGTAAAGATGATAAAACTGGGTCTCCTATACACTCAATAGTTTGTTGAAAGTCACACAAGTAGTAAGTAGCAAGATTAGGATTTAAACTCAGGGCTTGCAGCAACGCTGAAAACTGAAATTCTTCTTTGGAACTTGAGTTTTAGTCTTTTCAGTCAAGGATAAAGAGAAAGTTGTTACCAACAATAAAATGATGTCATCAATGATTTTGTGAATCTTCAAAAATGTGTAAATGGCATTGAGTTCAGTAACAACAGTGTACTAGCCAACCAGCAATAAAAAAAATCATTTTCAAATCAACAGACATCAACAGTGGCATTTAGACAGCCCTATCATGTATAATAATAATAATAATAATAATATAATAATAATAAATTTGCCAAGAACGTGATGGCAAGATAACTTTCACAGTGCTTTCCCTGAATCACAAAATTATACATTTTTTAGGAAAAATAATAGTCATTTAAATTAAATGTATATGAAACCATTCCCATATATTAAAGAAATAAAATACAAAGCAATACATTTCATTTTTCATTTAACAAAGATGAAATGTCATTGGTTAGCAATTAGGCATAATCTATCAAAATCCTTTGTCATGGTAATATCATTTCTAAACCAAAAACATAGAATTTCAGAACTGAAAGGGACTTTATTATCAACATACAGGCTACCTCTGTCATTTCCCAAATGAGGAAACTAAGGCACAAAGAGCTATCCAAAAATCACACAACAAAACTTTGGTATATTCGTTTTACCTTTCTCAAGATTTTCCCTAGACTGTATGGCCCAGCAGCTCCTAGTCCTGAATTTTAAATCTCCTATATTCAGGAAGAGACCAAGATTCCTAAATGCCTAAAGTGTTATGTAACATGTTTATCAACTCTCTTCATTAACCCAGAACCATTTTAAAAATGCGATCCACTGACTGAGCAGATTGTTTTGACCCACAGTATGACGGCAGAATTGAGCCAGTCTTTTTTTTTTTTTTTTGAGTTTGAGTCTCACTCTTGTTGCCCAGGCTGGAGTATAGCGGCACGCTCACAGCCACCACAGCCTCCACATGCTAGACTTAGGCAATCCTTCTGCCTCAGTTTTCCAAGTAACTGGAACTACAGACGCACACCATCACGTCCGGCTAGTCTTTGTGATTCATTATAGATGAGGTCGCACCAAGTTGCCCAGGCTGGTCTTGAACCTGGGATTACAGGCATAGCCACCGCACCCAGCCAAGTCAGTCCTCTTTAAAATCCATGCCTTGCCGGGCTCGGTGGCTCAGCCTGTAATCCCAGCACTTTGAGAGGCTGAGGTGAGTGGATTGCCTGAGTCCGCGGGTTCAAGACCCGCCTGGGCAGCGAGACCTCATCTCTACAGTAAATCAAAAAATCAGCTGGACGTGGTAGCGCATGTCTGAAATTCCAGCTACTTGGAAGGCTAGGCGGAAGGATCGCCGGAGCCCAGCAGGTCGAGGCTGTGGTGGCTGGGAGCGGCCACTGCACTCCAGTCTGGGTGACAGAGTGAGACTCCAACTCAAAAAATAAATGAATAAATAAATAATAAAATAAAATAAAATAAAATCCATGCCTTATCTTCATCACTTTTAGAAAAAAGCCATTGGCATATATAATAAGCACCTAAAATACACATGGTACTTTGCTGTTCTCTAAACTATATGCTTCTACTAACTCCAGTCAGGATGGCCATCATCAATAACTCAAAAAACAACAGATGCTGGAGAGGATGCAGCAAAAAGGAAACACTTCTACACTGTTGGTGGGAGTGTCAACTAGTACAGTCTCTGTGAAAAACAGTGTGGCGATTCTTAAAAGATCTAAAAATCAACCTTCCATATGACCCTGCAGTCCCCCTACTGGGAATATACCTGGAAGAACTCAAATCACTCTATAAAAAAGATACCTGCACACGTATGTTTATTGTAGCCCTTTTTCACAGTAGCAAGAACATGAAACCAAATATGCTACCCAGCAAAAGAGGACTGGATTTTTAAAATGTGGTACATATACACAATGGAATAATATGCAATTCAAGAAGAAAATCATGAACTTCGTAGCAACCTGGATGGACTTCGAATCTACAATACTGAGCAATCTATCACAGAAACGAAGAACTGAGTATCACATGTTCTCACTCATAAGTGAACATTGAAGAATTATCTTAACAGTATAAGAAAAGGATTGAAGCCGGGCTCGGTGGCTCAGCCTGTAATCCCAGCACTTTGGGAGGCCGAGGTGAGTGGATTGCCTGAGCCTGTGGGTTCAAGACCCGCCTGGGCAACTTGGCGAGACCTCATCTCTACAATAAATCAAAAAATCAGCCGGGCATGGTAGCGCATGCCTGTAATTTCGGCTACTTGGAAGGCTGAGGCAGAAGGATCCCCAGAGCCCAGCAGGTGGAGGCTGCAGTGACCGGGAGCGGCCACTGCACTCCAGTCTGGGCGACAGAGTGAGACTCCAACTCAAAAACAAAAGAAAAAAGAAAAAGAAAAGGATGGGCCTTAACCGGAAACTGCTGGGGAGGGGGTGAGGAAATGGGATTGGCAGTAGTGGGAACCTGCCTGGGGAAGGTGGGGCACACCTCATTAACAAGGGTACCTGCATAATGAACATTTGTATACATAACCTTGAATTGTATCCCACATCTTTAAAATAAAAAAATTAAATGTTAAAAGGTGAAATAAAATAAAATATATGCTTCTAGACAACAATAACCCTATCTTAGTCCTTTTCCAGCACTAGTAAGTGCTCAAATAATTCAATCATTGACTAGAAAAAGTAGAAATAAACTAGTCACCCATAGGACCCATGACTTCAAGAAGAGTTAGGATATAAAATACTGTTAAAGAGATTCATGGAAGAACTACATACATGAAAAGTATTGACAAAAAACAGGATGTAAGACAACATAATCCACAATGTCAAGTGACTCTAACCCCTGAGCTCTGGAAATTCACAACCTGACTCATGACACCTGTTACCTGAGCCATATTACCCAGGTCACTCTCTCACTCCAAATTCCCAGCCAGCCTTACCTCCCTTTGAGGATGTCCTTGGGCTGCCCACTAAATTCCATACCATAATTGAGGAAATTTCCCTGTCCTTAAGTCAGAAAGTCAAGTTTTATTAAGAAATGTCCATTCTCCTCGTGCAGCAAGTGCCATGGTGAATCAATTTTGTTGTCATATAGACATTAGGAAGAAGGAAATGGAAATAGATGTCTTGTTTTGATATTTTAAGGAATGACATATCCCAGCAGTCAAATATTCCTTTTCAAGGCAAGAAAAAACCCAGATTTTGTTTCTACGAGATGATAAGAGCATAAATGATCATAGTTCAATATACTGCAAATGAAGACACAGCCATCACTCTTTTATTTATTACTTACTAGACCTCATTTTCTTATGATGCCCTGCCTTAGTTGGTATTGTGTTGCTATTACAGAATACCTGAGACTACACAATTTATAAAGAAAATAGGTTTAATTAACTCATCGTTCTGCAGGCTAGGAAGATCAAGGGCATGACCCTGGATTCTGGTGAGGACTTTCATGCCATGTCATAATATCATGAAGAAGCAGATACATGTGAAGAGGAAGAAACAGCAGGAGGGACTTAATTTTATAACAACTCACACTCCCAGGATCTAATTCATTCCCATAGAACTAAGCTAATCTCTTGAGATCAAGAACTCACCACCATGAGAAAGGCACCAAGCCATATATGAGAGACCCACTCCCATGACCCAAATACCTCCTACTAGGCCCCACCTCCCAACTCCATCAAATGCTAAGCATGTTATGTGTGCTGTTTTCAATCCTCATACACCCTACAATGTATGTTCCACTGTGGGCTCCATTTTATAGGTGTAAAAACTGATCCTCGGACAGTGAAGCTTCTTTCCCAAGGTCACACAGTCAATAAGTGACGATGCTGTGACTCATACCCCAACAGTCTGTCCCCAGAGCATTTCCTTTCATTAGTTAATCTAGAATCTACTCTCTCCCATCATGAAGGATCAAATGTCAACATGAGTTTTGGAGGAGACCAACAAATTGTATCCAAACCACAGCATGCCTCTAGGACCAAAAACTATCTCAGTTTCATCCACGCCCTGCAAACACCATGTAAGAGAAGTTAGAGGCAGTCTAGAGAAAATTTCCTTGTGTTAAATCCCAGATCTGCCTTTTATTAGATGTGTGACCTTCAGCAAATCACTTTGCTTCTCTAAGCCTTCATTTCCTCAACAGCAAAATGGGGATATGAGTACATTCCTCACAGGACTGTAGTGAGTCTTGAATTGAATGAGATGATGTGTGCAAATGTTCAATAAACAGTCATTTTTATTACCACTACTCTAGTGAACTATGAACATTGTCCTCACTGCCTTTGGTCACTCCCTTGTTGATATATTTGGTCATATTCTTCCTCTTACCTTGTTGGCCTTTTTCTCTATAGCACTTCACTAACTTCATGGTCTCAAACTTTACAGCATCCTTTTCTAACTACCTCAGTGAATAATTCTTATTCTTATTATTATTATTTAACAGTAACAGTTACTGAGGACTTACTGTGTAGGCAATGTGTGCTAAGCATGACATGTGTTCTTTTCAATCCTCACACACTCTACAATGTATGTTCTATTGTGGGCTCCATTTTATAGATGTTAAAAAACTGATCCTCCAACAGTGAAGTTTCTTGCCCAATGTCACACAGTCAATAAATGACAATGCTGTGATTCATACCCAGACAGTCTGTCTCCAGAGCTTTTCCTTTCATCAAATACTCTAGAATTTTTCCCTCTCCCTTCAGAAATCCAAATGGAGCACATCTGGGCTTCACTGTTCTCTAAGATTTCATGTGAGTCAATATTCAATCCTGAACTGGACTACCTGGTCCTTGAGGGCAAGGTCGCCCTCCTTGACCTTGGGTCCAGTGAAGCACTGAGTCTGATGCATCATATACCTAGTAAGTCCTTGCTGGTTGAATAATTTGAACCACTTCCTCCCTTCTTGCCAGCAGCCATTAGTTTAAAAAACTATAATCATTTAAGACGACCTCATTTTCACTCTCCCTCTGGTCCAGACACACTTGGCCTCTTTTCTCTTCCTTAAAAACATCAAGAATTTTACAGCTGCTGGTTTTGCTTTCCATAATATTCTTCTCACAGATACCCACATAGTTCACTCTCTTGTATCTTCAGGTCTTTGCTCAAACATCTTCTTCTCCAGGAAGTCTTCCCTGGCCTCCCTGTTTAAAATAGAAACCTCCTCCACTACTTTTCTGCTTTTCTTATTTCCTTCCCTTACTTAATTCTCTCCATTAAATTTATCATCTTTCAATATAATATATAATATATACTTTCCTTTTTATGTTGCTGAATGTCTATTTCTCCTCAGCAGAATATAAACTAGTAAAAAGGACAAGACTGAGACCTCTATTCCAGTGATCTTTCTGCCATGCCATATTAAATGCCTACTTTTGATTCCCACGGTAGGAGTTTTGCCTGTTTTATTCACTGCTTTCTCATCAGCGCCAGAATGTGACCCAGAATATAGTAGATACTCAATAAATATATGTTAAAGATTCCTTTCCCTTGCTTGGCCTTGTCTCTTTCCACAGCAGAAATTCTGCAAAGAAAAACATGTTTTTTCAGCCAGGCATGGTGGCTCATACCTATAATTCCAGCGCTTTGGGAGGACAAGGAGAATTGCTTGAGCCCAGGAGCTTAAGACCTGCCTAGGCAGCATAGTGAGATCTCTTCTTTACAAAAATAAAAATTTAAAAATTAGCTGGACATGATGGCTCATGCCTGTAGTTGCAACTACTTGAAAAGCTGAGGTGGAAGGATCACCTGAGCTCAGGAGGTTGAGGCTGCAGTGAGCTGTTGTCACATCACTGCACTCCAGCCTGGTTGACAGAGGAAAACCCCACACCTCCTCCCCAAAAAAGAAAGAAAATCATACATTCCTTTTTGCTCTCTAGATCCTTTAAGTAGTCCAAAGAAATAACTCCCACTAGCCCAGAAGGAACCAAGAAGTCCATCTTTCCTGCACTGTCAAAGCCAGGCTTTCAACTACACATACAGGCCAGGAATAATATCTGAACAAGGAAGTAGAGGCCAAGTGGTCTTCACTGAGGAAGATGCAAATCAGTTTTAAAAAAACCATTCCGGCTCAATCTGAATTACACAATTTGTTACTGCAAAGTAGTAGTTCATTTCTGCAAACGAAAAAGCAGTCTGAGGAATATTATCCCAGTAGGAGCAGGTCTTATTCAGTGATTAGCTAACCCAGCTTTACCACCTGTTGAACGGGGACAAAGGACCAAAGCCGTCAGACCTCTCTGGACCATACCTTGCACTTGGCCTTTTCAAGTTTAAAGTAGTGTGCTATATATATTTTTTCAGACAATCATAAAAGTGCCTTTCATTTGCAGCACAGCACCTATTTCACCTCAGAGTTGTCTAAAGCTTTAGAAACCTCTCCCCGCCATCCATGTCCCCAAGGATCATGGAGGGTGAATGTAGTCTAACTCAAAAGGACATCTTTATCCTCACAAGAAAAGAGACTCTAATACCCAGTGCTCTTATTGATGTCTCCAGGGACTCTCCTTCACTCTCCGCCCTAAGAGGACTTAGCAATTAATGTGGTGAGGAAGAAGAAAAACAAGAATGGAGGTCCCAGTCCCAGCTTTTTTTACTACCTCATCATTAGACCTTTGACAAGTCAATTAACTTCTCTGGACCACAGTTTTACTGAGCACTTATTACTGCATAAGGAGAAAGAAGTATCAGATGAAGACAGAGCCAGAAGTCAAACCTAGGTCTTGAGTTCCAACCCTGAGGCCTGTGCTCTTAACCCTTGCATTGCCTTGCTTTCCCTTTCATGCTTATAGTCATGTTCTCCCTTCTTTCTTTAAAATTGTAATTTCTCCTCTCTTGAACAAAGGAACTTTTCCCCCTAAGTTATGTGAAGGATTTTGACAAAACAATACATCTCCTTCTGTGATATCACCTGAAATAATCAGTCGCTACTGTGCATGATGCTTCTGATTTTAAAAAAGGTAAGTGTAAACATTATGTCCTCCAAGAATCAATTTGCACAAATTACATATTAGATGAAGGCAGTGCCCAAGAAGGCATTGTGTCTGAGAAAGTAAGATGATGTAAGCTTCAGAAAACAGACCGAACACTGCTCAAAGAGCTTTAAAAATGGGATGTAGCGACAAGGGGGTGGTGAGTGTAGACTGTGAAACATTCTCCTCTTTTACAATGTCGCTATTTTCTGGTTTAATTAGAATCAGATAGTGTGCAATATAATCATCACCTGATAACATAATTCCGTCAAACATGGAAGAGTAATATTCAAGTGACTGAAGCATGAACATAATTCACCTCAAGCAAGGGAGAGAAATTGTATTAGCAAATGCCGCCAGATCCACTAATTAATTTGCTATATTATGCATGACAGGAAACAGCACGGAACAGAAAAAAGGTTTGATTTTTCTGAGTTAGGGAGGTAGCGATGGACGTGCCTCCTCATAATTTATTTCTGCAATGGGTTCATTATTTGATCAAGAATTGGCTGAAAGGGGATTCCACAGGGTAGAACGAGAAGCACAGCAATAAGCTGGTGGAGTCAGTATACTTATCTAGTTAGCAGATGTCAGAATCACTCTGCTTCACCACTTGCTATCTTCATTTAGAGAGCTTCTTTCTCCACTGAAGCGCTCATCTGTACCCTGCTTTTCTACAAACCCAAAAAATGGGCAAATTAGCATATGTGTCCCTTAGCCAATTCATCAGTACAAGTTGATAGATTCTTCAATTTCTTTGTTTCCTTGTCTCCCATTAATTACTGAATTTCTAATGAAGGCAAATAAAATAATATCAAGTTCTTTTTTTGAGTTGGAGTCTCACTCTGTTGCCCAGACTGGAGTACAGTGGCAAACTCATGGCTATTACAGACTTGACCTGTTAGGTTTAGGCGATCGTTCCACCTCAACCTTCCAAGTTGCTGGAACCATGGGGGGCTCCACCAAACCTGGCTAATTTTTTAAATTATCATTTTTGTAAAGATGAGATCTCGAACCCTTGGGTTCAGGCAATCCTTGCCTCCTCCTTCCAAAGTGCTGGGATTACAGATGTGAGACACCTTGCCTAACCTTAAGTTCTTTTTTACTTAATTAATTTTACAGTTACAAAAATTGTGCATATTAATCATGTTTTGAAATATGTATACATTGTGAAATGACTAAATTGAGCTAATTAATATATGCATTAACTTACATACTTGTCATTTTTTTGTAGTGCAAACACTTAAAATCTACCCTCTGAGTGATTTTCAAGACTACAACACATTGTTATTAACTACAGCCACCATGTTGTACAGTAGACATTTTGAACTTATTTCTCCTAGCTAACTAAAATTTTGCATGCTTTAGCCAACATTTCTCCAACCACCAGTCCCTGAAAACCACCATTCAACTCTCTGATTCTGTTTTTTTAAGATTCTTTATACTAGTGAGATCACACAGTATTTGTCTTTCTGTACCTAGTTTATTTATTTAATATAATGTCTTCCAGATTCATTTATGTTATCCTAAATGACATTTCTTTCTTTCTGATGGCTGAACAGCATTCTGCTGTTTATATATAGCACATTTTTAATATATTTATCCATTGATAGACACTTAGGTTGATTCCATATCTTGGCTATTGTGAATATTGCTGCAATGAACATGGGAGTGCAGATATCTCTTCAACATACCGATTCATTTCTTTTGGGCATATTCTCAGTAACTATATTGCTAGTTAATATGGTAGTTCTTCTTTTACGTTTTTGGGGGGACCTCCATACTGATTTCATAATGTCTGCACTGATATACTGTCCCACCAACAGTGTGAAGGGTTCCAACTTTTTCACATCCTCGCTAACATGTGTTATTTTTCATCTCTTTGAAAATAGTCACTCTAACAGATAATATTAAGCTTTTATTATCTTACCTTGAAAGGCCAGACCTTCAGAAGGTTGAAAATTAAATTATATTCTTCAACCTACATACTGATAACAATTTGGATTAAGATCATTAGTGTACACCTTCAAGTCACATATCTATCTCCTTTCCACATCATGAATAAGATTTTAGATTCTGGATTCAGACAGACTAGGGCTCAAATCTTGGTTCTGCCACTGCATAATCTTGGTCAGGTCTCTGAGTTTCATTTTTTCTCATCTGTATACCTGGCGTATAATAATTATGTCTATCATTTTAATGAGATAATACTCATCAAGGGCTTTGTTGATTAACTGGCCACCTTGTCAGCCTGCCATTTTGCTGTTTCTGCTGCTTCAGAGTTATGTGAGAGTGTAGTAAACTGGGCACAGCTAACCTCTACAGAAGTCCCACTGGCACTATCACTCTTCAGGAACAGAATAAGTTCCATTCCTTTGCCACAGCTTAGCAGAGAGCATTTAAAGAATTAGCAGAAGATTCAGATGCAATAAAAAGCAAGTGCAACACCAAGAATAATTCTCAACTAGTAAGATGTTATATTTTAATCCAACTACATCAATCATCACATTAAATATAAGTGGTCTAAATAGATACATTAAAAGACAGAGATGGACCAAATGCATTTTAAAAAGCAAAACTCAAATATAGGCTATCCGCAAGGAGCCACTTTATTTGTTTTTATTTTTATTCTAAACATGTGGGGCAATCAGGATTAGGTAGATAAATGGTTATCATACAGGTAAAGTTTGGGCCTCCTTTTGGTTCCCACTTCACCTGATTGGAGATCAGGTACCCTTATTGATGTTATGTGTCCCACCCCCACCTCGGCAGTGTTCCACCACTGCCAGTCCCTTTCTTATTGTATTATGATTCATGAGGAACCCACTTTAAATATAAAGATAGAGAGAGAGGAAAGGTAAAAGAATAAAAGCACATATGCCATGCAAATACTATTCAAAACCATATATTGGTTAAAAATAAGTTCTTAAATACAACAAAAAGAAAGCAGAAGCAGTTTATTAATATCAAAGTATACAACCGAACAAGAAATATTATCAGAGGGACTTTACATAAGGATGAAGGAATCAATTCACCAAGAATATAGAACCATCAAAAATAGGTATGTACTTAACACAAGAGCTTCAAAATACATGAGTCAAAAATTGATGGAACTAAAAAAACCCAGATATTTACATTTGGAGATTTCACAACTTTTCTCTCCATAATTGATAGAAGTAGACAGATGATCAGTAAGGATATACAACACTATCAACCAAGTTTATTTAATTGACATTTGTGGAATATCCCACTATGCAACAACAGAATATACATTCTTTTCAGGTACACATGGACCACTCAATAACATATTTTGGGCCATAAAACAAACTTTAGCAAATTTTAAAGAATCTAAATGATACAAAGTATGTTCCGTGAGCATGTGAAATTGAACTAGAAGTCAATAACATAAAAAACATATCTGAAAAATATCTGAATACATAGCAATTAAACAACACTTCTGAATAAATCCATGGATTAAACAAGAAGGTACAATGAAAATTAGTAAATATTCTGAATTTAATAAAAAACATAATTTGACATATCAAAGATTACGGAACATAGGCAAAACAATGTTTACAAGAAACTCTATACTACTAAGTGCTTATGTTAAAGAATAAGGTCTCAAATCATAACCTAAGTTTCCTTAATTTCATTCTCAGGTTGTTCATTACTGGTATATAGAATGCAATTTTTTTGTGTGTATTGCTCTTCTATTTCTTCTTGAGTAAACTTTGAAGCTTTTGTTTTCAAAGTGTTTGTCTAATCCATCTACGTGGTTGGATTTAAGAAACTAGAAAAAAAAAGTAAAGCAAATTAAATCAAAAGCAAGCAGAAGAAAGGATATAATAAAGATAAGAGAAGATCAATAAAATTGAAGATGGAAAACACTAGAGAAAAATCAATAAAACCAAAATTTTTAAAGATCAATAAGTTTAATAAGTCTTTAGCCAGACTTATTAAGGAAAAAAAAGACATAAATTATTGATATCAAAAATTAAAGAGATGACACCACTCCAGATACTGCAAACGTTAAGATGATAGTAAGGAAATATTATAAAAAACTTTATGCCAATAAATCCAACCACTTAGATGGATTAGACAAACACTTTGAAGACAAAAGCTTCAAAGTTTACTCAAGAAGAAATAGAAGAGCAATACACACACAAAAATTGTATTCTATATACCAGTAATGAAAAACCTGATAATGAAATTAAGGAGACAATTCTGTTCACAGTAGCATCAAAAGGAATAAGGTAGTTAGGAATAAATTTACCAAAAGAAATGTAAGATTCGCATACTAAAACCTACAGAAATTTCCGACAGAAATCTAAAAGAGTTTAAATAAGTGAATAGACATTCCATGTCCCTGAATTGAAAGCTCAATATTATTTTTAGCAATTCTTCCCAGATTGGTCTGTACATGCAACACCATTCCTATCAAAATCTCAGTAGACTCTTTTCTAGATGTATATGAAAAAGCAAAGGACCCGGAGTAGACTAAACAACTTTGAAAAAAAAGGTGGGGGAATTGCACTTGCTAATTTCAAAATTTTACATTTATAATAGCACCCAAAGACATAAAACACTTAGAAAAAAACATGTAAGATCTATATGGTGAAAACTACAAACACTGATAAAAAGAAATCAAAGACGAGCTAAATAAATAGAAACATATACTTTGTTCATGAACTGAAATACTCAATATTGTCAAGTTGCCTATTCTTCCCAAGTATAAATCTAATGTAATTCCAATTAAACCTTCAATAGAATTTTTTTGGTAGAAAACAATGATCTGATTCCAAAATTTATATAGAAAAGAAATGAAACTAGATTTGCAAAAACAATTTTGAAAAAGTTGAACAAAGTTAGAGAACTCACACTACCTGACTTCAAAACTAACTAAAAAGCCCCAGTAATCAGGACCTGTGGCATTGGTGAAGAGATTAAAGTCCAGAAATAGACACACACAAATGTAGCCCACATATGTTTTACAATGGTGAAAAAGTAATTTAAAGATACCAACTTCAAGCAATATCCCCACCTGGGCCTCTGAAAGTGCCATGCTTGGCCTCTTAATCACCTCTTAAATATTCTGCCTCTCAACACTGTTGCATTGGGAATTAAGTTTCCAGTATGTGATTTTTGAGGAACACATTTAAATCACAAAAACATTCATATGCAAAATAATGAACCCTGACCCATATGCCACATAACCTGCAATAATTACCTCAAAATCGACCATAGGCTTAAATATAATTCTGAACTTACAAAGTTTCTAGAAAAAAATGGAAGAAAATGTCTCTAATCTTGAATTAAGCAAAACTATTTTAGATATGACATCTAAAGCATAAATATGAATGTAAAAAATTTGATAAATGTGACTTGATCAAAATTTTAAACTACTCTTCAAAAGATACTATTAGGAAAATGAAAAGGGCCAAGTATGTTGGCTCATGCCTGTAATCCCAGAGCTTTGGGAGGCTGAGGTGAGCCCAGGAGTCTAAGGTTGTAGTGAGTCATGAGGGCAACCACTGTACTCTAACCTAGGCAACAGAGTGAAACTCTGCCTCTAAAAAGAGGGGAATAGCCGAGCTCGGTGGCTCAGCCTGTAATCCCGTGCCTTTGGAAGACTGAGGTGAGTGAATTGCCTGAGCTGGCGGGTTCAAGACCCGCCTGGGCAGGCGAGATCTCATCTCTACAATAAAGTCAAAAAATCAGCCGAGCATGGTAGTGCACGCCTGTTTTTCCGGCTACTCGTAAGGCTGAGGCGGAAGGATCGCCAGAGCCCAGCAGGTCGAGGCTGCGGTGGCCGGGGGAGGCCACTGCACTCCAGTCTGGGCGACAGAGTGAGACTCCAACTCAAAAAAAAAAAAAAAGAGGGGAATAGGGAGGGAGGGAGAGAGGGGGGAGGGAGTAGAGAGAGAAGGCAAGGCACAGATTGGGAGAAAATATATTCAAAATACATTATCTGCTAACTGGACTTATATCCAGAATATACAAAGAACACTTAAAACTCAATAATAAGAAACAAGCAACTTAGTAAAAAATGGATAAAAAAAACTTTAACAGACACTTCTCCAAATAAAATATATGAATGGTAAATTAGGACACCCAAAAAAACCTCAGCATCATCAGTTATTAATTAAAGTCACAATGAGATACCACTTACCACCTGTTAAAGAAGTTTCAAAAAAAACTGATAACACCATATGTTATCAAGGATGCGAAACAACCACAACTCTCACACATCTTGAGTGGGAATGCAAAATGATACACCCACTTTGGAAAGCACTTCAGCAATTTCTTTAAAAGTTTAGTATATGTTTCAACAACCCACTCCCAGACATTTATCAAATGACATAAAAACATATGTTTACACAAAATTTGGTATGCAAATCTTTTGGCAACCTTTTCATAATCACTCCAAACTTAGAACTAACCTAAATATCTCTCAGTTGGTGAATATAAAACAAACAGTGGTATACTTACACAGTAATAAAAAGGAAGAAAGCATTGATATACACAACTTGTATAAATCTGAAATGCTAAGTGAAAGGATATATGAGTCCCTTTAAATAACATTCTTCAAGAGGCAAACTCTAGAAATAGAAAAGAGATCATGGTTGCTAGAGTCAAGGGGTGGAGAGAGGAACTGACTTTAAAGACACACAAGACAATTCGGGGAATGACAAATATTCTGTATCTTAATTGTGGTGGCGGGTGCATGGCTGTATAAAGTTGTCAAGAATTACAAAAGCACAAAGGTGGAAGCCTAATACTTCCCAATGTCAAAATTGACTACCATCTATGATAACACCAAAAGACAGGAACTATTACATATCATTAAAAGAGTGAGTTTTATGTATGTGAATTATATCCCAATAAAAGGGTGAAGTTTATTGTATGAAACTATACCTTAATTTTTTATAAATGAGATGTCTCAATAATCCTCAGAGAAATGCAAATCAAAACCACATTGAGATACCACCTAACCCCAGTAAGAATGGCCATAATTAATAAAACAAACAACAACAGATGCTGGCAAGAATGCGAAGGAAAAGGAACGCTTCTACACTGCTGGTGAGAATGCAAACTAGCGCAAACTCTTTGGAAGACAGTGTGGCAATTTCTGTAAGAACTAGAAATTGACCTTCCATATGAGCCAGCAATTCCCCTATTGGGAATATACCCGGAGGAACTCAAATCATTCTACCAAAAAGATACCTGCACACATATGTTTGTTGCAACTCTATTCACAATAGCAAAAACATGGAACCAACCATGCTGCCCATCAAAGCTGGACTGGATTTTTTTAATGTGGTATAATTGGAATATAACAATGGAATATTATGCAGTCATGAGGAAGGACAAACATATGGATTTCACAGCAACTTGGATGTATTTAGAGTCAATCATACTCAGTGATCTATCACAGAAACAAAGAACAGAGTACCATATGTTCTCACTTATAAGTAGACCTTGAATAACTATCATAATACTATAAGAAAGGGATTGGCAGTAGTGGGAAACTGCCAGGGGAGAAGGGGGTGGATTTTGCAGTTGAGGAAAATTGCTAGGGGAAGGAGGGGCACACCTCATCAACAAGGGTACCTGCATAATCAACGTTTGAATACCTAACTCTGAATTGTACCCCACATCTTTAAAATTTTTTTTAAATCTTTAAAAATGAGATGTCCATCTCTCATCTTATAAAGTAGCATCTAGAGCCATGGTTGGCCCTTAATAAATATGCATTTAATGGATAGTCATTTTTGTTAGAATTCACTTTTCATCATTAGAGTGGCTATTATTTTGGTCTTCTCAGAACCTCATTTTCTCTTCCCTCTAGGAGTTAGACTCCATCTCCCTGACCACAGTGACTAAGCCAGTCATGGGCACATGACTCAAGTCTAGACAATCGACGTCTTCCCTCAGAATTTTTTTCCCCACTGAAACTAGTGAGGAAAGTCTCCTTTTCCTTTCTGTATATAAAACATGCACCAGATAAATCTGAAACAAGCCTCTTTCTATGTTAAAAAAAAAAAAAAAGCTGGTCCCAGAGTCTGTAGCTAATATGAGAGAGAGAAGCAAAAATGAGAGCCAGCAACAACAACAAAAATGGATGGTGTTGTGTCCCTGGACCCAGCTGTCCTGAGACCAGATCTAGTCCTACCCTTTCTTAGACTTGGTTAGATGAATCAGCAAATATAACCCCCACCCTTTTTAAATGCAACTAGTTTCTGTCATTTGTCACCAATGAATCTTGAAAATCAGTAGTAACAATAACAGTAATAATAACAGCCAACTTTTATCAAGTGATAAAATTATCAAATGTTTACTCTCTGCCAGGCACATCAATTTACTTCAATCAATAATTCTCCCACAGCCTTCTGAGTTAGGCCCTCCTTTAACCCAAATTGTATAGATGAAGAAACTTAAAGAGGTTAAGTACATTGTCCAAGATTATGCAGTTAGCACGCTTTGTGTTGCAATAACAGAATCAATGAGATTGGATGATTTATTAAGAAAAGAGGTCCATTTAGTTCATGGTTCTGCAGCTGGGAAGTTCAAGGAGCATGGTGTCAGCATCTGCTTCTGATGAGGGCTTTCATACTACTCACAACATGGCAGACGGTCAAAGGGGAAACTACCATGGTGAAGAGGCAAAACCCAAGGGGTGTCCTGACTTTATAACAACCCACTCTCAAGGGAACTAATTCATTCCCTTGAGAACTAATCCAGTCTTGCCAAAATGAGAACTCACTATCTCAAGACTGGCACCAAGCTATTTATGAGAGATCATCCCCCATGACTGAAACACCTCCCACCAAACCCTACCTCCCAACACCTTCACATTGGAGACCAAATTTCAATGTGAGTTTTGATGAGGACAAAACACATCCAAATAATAGCAGGTAGCAATTATTTTCTATTCTTCATGCTGTCGAGGGGGAAGATAACTGTTTAAGGGGGAAATGCTCAAAACTGATTTAAAGCAGTTTTTCAACTGTGGCTGCATGCCAGAATTACCTAGGACACTTAGAAAAATCCTATCGGTCAACCCACACCCCAGGACCAGCCAAATCAAAATCTTTAGGTTAGGACCCCAGAGTCAGTACTTTTTTGAGTTGGAGTCTATTTATTTATTTATTTATTTTTGAGTTGGAGTCTCACTCTGTCTCCCAGACTGGAGTGCAGTGGCCGCTCCCGGCTACCGCAGCCTCGACCTGCTGGGCTCCGGCGATCCTTCCGCCTCAGCCTTCCGATTAGCCGGAACTACAGGTGCGCGCTACCACGCCCAGCTAGTTTTGTTTTGTTTTTTTTTTTTGATTTATTGTAGAGATGGGGTCTCGCCTGCCCAGGCAGGTCTCGAACCCACGGGCTCAGGCAATTCACTCACTTCAGCCTCCCAAAGGCACGAGATTACAGGCTGAGCCACTGAGCCCGGCTGAGTCAATACTTTTTTTTAAAGCTCCTCATATGATTCTAATGTGTGGCCAAGGTTAACAACCCCTGATTCAAAGATTTAGAGTTGTCATTACCATCAGTGTCACCTCCTGCACCCTCCTACCCCACCATAAAGGAGAGTATAAAAATGTGCTTGGCCCACTGCCTTTTTCAGAATTAAATTGGGGTCTCAGTTAAAACACATTCAAAGCAGAAAAACAAGACTTTTGGGGTAGGAGTTTCTTAGGGGGAAAAAATAGAGGTTTTCTATGTTGATTATTATAGTGTTGTTTATTTGGGTCACAAAGGGAGTTAGTCAGAACAGGGCAACTCTAAACCTTATTAAGCTCTAGTGGCACATGCCTCTTGCCAATATAGTCAGCTATCAAAACAAAAGAGATGCAGGAAGAATATTGTGCTGAACCTCAGTGGTACCATAAGTCTCCACGTTTGAGTTTTTAACACCTCAATCCCGGATCTTACATAATAGCAATAACAAATGTCCCCCTGACAGTTGGGTGTTCTGCCATGTTTAATACCGTTTTCAGGGAGTGTATAAGTAAGACAAAGACTTTTTCTTTGGGGGAGACTTGCAGAAAGATAAAATTTTTGAGTTTGTCACTGTGTTTATCCATCAGTCTGTCATTGGGTTGTAAAGAACTAATTCATCACTCCAATATTGTTCCCTTTTCCTGCAAAGACAGTTGCTACTGAGGTTCTCAGTGTGGTCTTTTAGACAGAAATAAAGCTGTCCCTTTCTGAGCAAAAGAGTTTTATTGTGTTCTCCTCTTGAGACTGAGCTGTTTTGGATTCTAGTTCATGGGACAGAAAGGATGGCATTAGTTTGCACCTGCTGAAAAGTTTGCATTCATCCTGTCAAGTAGATATAACTTTGCACTTATCCTTCTAGTTGTAAGACTCCAGGACTAATTCCAGCCCTATTGAAGAAGCAGTCCCACCCTCAGTCTACTTTTTGCAAAGGTCCTTTTATTTCATATGTTAAATTTATGTGCCCTAGTAGGTAGATGTTAACAATCCCACATGGTGATTTAGATGAGATTTGGATCCAGGCAGGATTGGACTGCCTTAACAAAATCCCACAACCTGAGTGGCTTAAACAACATAAATTAATTTTGTTCACAGCTCTACAGGCAAGAAGTCAAAGACCAAGGTGCTGGAAAATTCGGTTTCTGATGAATTCTCTCTTCCTGGCTTGTAGATGTCAGCCTTCTCACTGTGTGGTCACATGGTCTTTCCTCTATGTGTGCTAGAAGAGACACAGAGAGAACTCTGGCTTCTCTTTCTCTTCTTGTGAGGTCACCAGTTATACAGGATTAAGGCCCCTACCTTTATGCCCTTATTTAATCTTAATTACTTCCATAAATATACTATCTCCAAATACAGTCACATCAGGGGAACAGTTCAGTTCATTGTAGGACCCATCCCAGCTCCACCATTGACTGTGTGACTGGGAAAGTGATTCAGCTTCTATGAACCTCATTTTTCTCAATTTATCAAATAGAGATAATAGTATCTAATTCCTAAGGTGGTTTGGATGATTGAAAGAGATGATGCTCAGGGGTTCAAGACCAGCCTGGGCAACTTGGTGAGACCTCATCTCTGCAACAAATAAAAAAATAAGCCGGGCATGGTAGCATGAGCCTGTAGTTCCAGCTACTTGGAAGGCCGAGGTGGAAGGATCGCCTGAGCTCAGCAGGTCGAGACTGCGGTGGCCATGATTGTGCCACTGCACTTCAACCTGGGTGACAGAATGAGACTCTGACTCAAAAAAAAAAAAGAAATAAAGAGATGATGTTTGTAAAAGGATTGGTATAGCATTTTCCCTGCAGTAAGCACTAAAAAATGGCAAATTTTATTTAGTTAACACTGAAGTTCAAGCAACACTGGACTCAGTAATGTGGTGAGGTGAGTTAGGTTGTAATTCAAGGACTACCTGTTTCCTTTTCAGATAACCTCTTCTGCTCCCGGTCCCACTGCAGAACCTCCTGCAAACCTAGACATTCTTCTCCAGACTGAAACTGAAGGCTTCTACTCCATCCATTCTTCTCCCATCAGGGCTCATATTTTATCATGGACTTTGAAGTCAGTGAGACCTGAATTCAAATCACAGCTCTGTTGCTCACATTATTCAAGACACTTACCCACTCTGTATCAACCAGCTCAGGTTGCCATAACAAAATAACTAGACTGAGTGGCTTAAACATCAGATATTATTTCTCACACTTATGGAAACTGGAAATTTGAGATCAAGGTACTAAAGTGAACCTGGTGAGGGCTCTCTTTTTGGCTTGCAGACAACTACCTACTGACTGTGTGTGTTCTTACGTGGTAGAGAGAGAGAAAGTTCTAATCTCTTCGTCTTCCTATAAAACCGTATCAATCTCATTGTTTTGATCTCACTCTCATGACCTCATCTCAACTTAATTATCTCCAAAAGGTTCCACCTCCAAATACCATCACATTGGGGGTTAAGGCTTCAACATATTAATTTGGGAAGAACACTAAGTTCATAACACTCCCTGAACTTGTTTTCAGCAAAACTCTTTCAGTTGCAAGTGTCAAAAACCCCAGATCAAAAACTGAACTAAGCATAGAAGGGGATTTGTTGATTGACAAACTGAAAATTTTAGAGATAGTCTGACTTTAGGTATGTCTGGATTCAGAGGCTCACATGATAACTTCTGAAACCATTCTTTCTTTTTTGACCTCTCTTTCCTTGGTGTTGGCCTTTATTCTCAGATAGATAAAAACAGTCCCTGTCTCTTCTAGGTCTACTTTCTAACTTCTTAGCCTCCTGAGTCAGAAAACGATAACATGTTCCTAAATCTCCAGCAGAAGTCCCTGTCTCTTCTAGGTCTACTTTCTAACTTCTTAGCCTTCTGAGTCAGAAAATGATAACATGTTCCTAAATCTCCAGCACATCTGGCTCTTATTAGCCTCGTATGTCCATCCCTGAATCAATCACAGTGGCCAGTGAGGTAAGATATTCAGATTGGCCAATTCTCAGGCACAAAAGCCAAAGAGGCTCAGTCCCATGTAAGCTACATGCTAATAACAAAAGAAGGAGGGAGAACATTGGAAAAGGAAAATAGCAGAGTCCCAATACCCACTAGAGAGCCTCAATTTCTTAATCTGAAAATGAGAAAATGATATCAACTTTCAGGACTGCTGTGAAAACAGAATTAAATCATATGTGTTAATATAATACTGAATGACACTAGCTGGGACTAAATAAATTATTTATTACACACACACACACACCCCCTATATTTCAATATTCAAATTCCGTAAGGATTTGCCCTTAACCTTCCTTGCTTTCCCCTACTATGGCAATCACATATCACCTGTTGTAACCCAGTGTAACCCATAGTAGTAGAAAGCATTGTTCAGGCATACTGGCCCTCCTGAGGCAAGATGTGAATTAATGAGACCTCAGCCTAATTAAGAGTTAGGCTGAGTAACTCTTCCAAAGGGACATCTTCAGCGTCTCCCCACCCCCCTCGCCCTCTCATCCCCAGGGACAGAGCAATGCCCCCTAAATGCTTTGAATGAAGAGGCCACTAGGGTCTCAGACATTCCCCCATTGAAATGTAAATGGACCTAGGAAGGACTTTATCTTAAACACCAGCTAATAGCTCAGTTATCACTTAGCACCCAGCAGGGATAATCCAGAATGGGACCTGATAGGGATTCTGGAAGTAGGAGGGAAAGGAAAACACACGAGGTGGTAGCAGAAAAGGGAGAGACTGCCTGACTTTTGCTTCTAATTCTTCCCGGGGCACTGTCTCCACAAACCTCCCTCCCAAAGCTGATCTGATGAATAATAATGGCAGCAATGTAAAGAACATTCTATAATGGCTCAGTGTGGCACTTCATGAGCATGATTTTATTTAATGCCAGCTCCCACTGTACCCTGTGTATGTGTTTTTGAGCAAATTACATCAGCTCAGTGAGATGCCATTTCTTTTTTCAGCCAGAACATATAACAATAAGGGGCTGACATGTACTGAGTATTTATTATACACATGCCTGATAAATTTTTACATGTATTCACTCATTCAACTTCATAGTAGCTTAATGAAGTATTATTATTATTTCTATTTTTCAAATGAGAATACTGAGATACAGAGAGGTTAAGTAATTTGTCCAAGGTCACACAGCCAGGAACTAACAGATCCTAGATTTGAACCCAAGCAAAGCCCAAACTTTTAGCTTCTACATTGCCTCCTAACACTGAGCTTAGCAAACAGTAAGTGCTCAATATCATTAGCTGCTACTGTCATTTATCTATGCTAATAGAAGATACCAATAATGGAGAAATATTTTTTATTATCAACACCACTATTGTTAGCAGATTCAATAAAGGTATTTTCATTTTGGAAAACAAAATAATAAAATGGACTACCATGTGTTATCTACATCTGTATAACTCAGAGGTACTTAAAAGCAAGTTACAGAAATGTACCCTAACACCTGCAAGCAAGAACTAATACTTAGTGAAAGGATATTTGGAAGGTCAGAAACTTTGGGAGCAAAGTTTCACTGACAGTCTCAAAAGTAAGTGACTTTGCTTCAATCACCTCCTACCCCTGTGTGTCTTAGCTCAAGACACAGATTCCCAGAAGAGAAAGTTTACACTGACCAACTTGGGTTATAGAGTCAGTTATGTAGCCGGGGATGGAGTTTCGTGATTGGCAGCCCCACAAAACCATGTGGCACAGGTGAGGAGACTTCTACAAAGGAAGTGATACTAAGCAAACAGAAACAAACAATGATAAGTATAGCCACTTTCATAGCACCAGGACTTCTTCTAAGAATGACAGAACCTAATAGGAGGAGACCTTCTTATCTAAACTTTAAGATCTAACATTAGAAGCTCTTTCAGACAGGCACCAAGGACTCAAATTACAGCAGTCATGTTATAATCAGTCAAGAGTTTGAAATGCCTCTGACTCCTTCTTGGGATTCAAGGCCAGAGCTGGATAAGGACCTTCAAGGTACTTAAGCAGCTTCCCAAGGTGCAGCACCCAGAAGAAAATGTTAACTGGATTTATGGGGCACATTATTGATAAACCCAATGACCATGTGTCAGAATTCAGTATGCTGATGGAGAAGCAAATGGCACTAAAGTCTTTGTATTAATTAGATAGACCCTGAACCTGATTTACGTGTTGAGTGCAAATTGTTCCCAGGGGCACTCAGGATGACAGTTCTAAACTACCTCTTCTGATTTTGCTGCTTGACTTCTTTCTCCTCTGTGTCTGAAATAATTCACTATGCAGTATGACTTTTGCAATGGCATCATTGTATATTACATCTATGCTAGGAGGATGGACATAAGGACATAGTGGGGACAAAGCCACACCCAGGACTATTGCCTTTAAAATGGAACACTGCCACTGCTGGATATTGCTAAAGCACTTTGGAAGGAGATATAATTTCCCATGCCTTTTTAATAGATTTCAAGATACAAGAAGTCATTTATTTATGTACTTACTCTTTTAACACTTATGACAGCCATAAAGAAACAGACTCTCTGGTAGGCATGGTGACAAAAATACGTAAGACATATAGGGTCCACCCTCAAGGCTCTCACAGTCTAGTGGAGATTAAGCATATTACAAATATGTACTAACACAGGAGTTAAAAGACACATAGGTCTTTATCGCAACTGGACCACTTAACTATCCAAACCCGAACATATCACTTGCCCTCTTTGAGCCTCAATGTCCTCATCTGAAAGATGCAGATAACAGTCAATCTATACCTGTACTATAAGGCCATGAAGAAGCTCAGACCATCTAGAGCACATGGATTCTGCAAGGCATGGCACTCCACAAAGTCAGTTTGATTTTCATCTTCATGTTCACTATCATACGTTTCTTGACCAGCAATTATTTACAGGCTCACACCAAAAGACTTTAGGTTCCCAACCTTTTTTGGCATTAGAAACTGGTTTCGTGGAAGACTATTTTTTTCACAGATGGGGATGGGGAGGGGAATTGGAGGGAAATTGTCAGGCATTCGATTCTTATAAGAAGCCGGTAACTTAGATCCCTCGCATACACAGTTCACAATACCGTTGGTGCTCTTATGAGACTCTAACACCGCTGCTGACCTGACAGAGAAGGGAGCTCCTCCGCTTTCCTGCCGCTCACCTCCTGCTGTGTGGCTGTGCTCCTAGCAAGCCACTGACCAGTATGGGTCTGCTGCCTGGGGGGGTTGGGGACCCCTGCTTTAGACTATAAATAAAATGTATTCCTATTCAAACTGACTAAATCAATATGAGCATTATTTATGATAGCAGAAAGTTGATAGGAAAAGGCAGCTTCAAGTTTGGTTGATAGACCTTGACATCAGGAACCCAGAGTTTCCCTGTCCTTTTACCCCGGCCCCAGTCTACAATGTGGGCTTCATCCTATGGCCGACTCCCCTCACTGACATAAGGTGACTGCCCACGGAAACTGGGGCAGTGAACCTCTTTAATTCAAGTGGAGTGAAGGAGAAAAACTGAATTTCCTTTTCCAGAAGCCCTCAGCAAATCTCTCTTAGCATCTGATTGGCCCAGATTGGCATGAGCCTGCCCATCCCTCTACCAATCACTGGCGAGGGGGATGGACTCGCCATGATTGGCTTTGATAACTACATGGAGTGGAAAGATGTGAGGAGTCCACCTGCTTCCTGTCTTCAAGGAGATTACGTTTTAAAGATGAAAAAGCACCGGTGTCTTTGAAGAGAATGCTTCAAAGCATAGATTTTTTTCATTTTAATTTTGCTTATTGCATGTACCTGTTCTCTGTATCCATCTGGTCAGAAAAGGCAAAATTTGCAAGTAGACTTCACGTGAAGAAAAGGAGATTGTTTTGTGGGGCAATTGTGTCTGTTTGATAAACTTTTCTCATATTCTCTAGAAAGGGAAAAGGACCACATTGTGAGTACTTCTCTGTGTCAATCGCTGTACCCATTACTAGTTTGTGATATCATTTTACCTTTCCACCATACCTGGGGTACTGGAGGGAAACACATTATTCCTACTTAAAAGCCAGAGGTTTAAGAAATGTGTTCAAGATCACACAGCTAATGGAGTCAGGGCCAGAACCCACATGACCCTGATTCCACACTCATGTTATTTCCAGCACATCATGACGGTTCCTAGAGATGTTTGAACACCATTCTTCTTTGCTTCCCCTGCCACTTGTAATATCACAATAATGACTATAAATGCCATTCACTGAACACTCATTATGTGTCAGGCATGGTACCTAGTGCTTAAAACATGATAGTAGGCCAGGCGTGGTGGCTCATGCCCATAATCTCTGCATTTTGAGAGGCCAAGGTGGAAGAATTGCTTGAACCCAGGAATTCGAGACCAGCCTGGGCCATATATCAAGATCTCATCTCTACATTAAGAAAAAAAAGAGGGCTGGGCATGATGGCTCACAACTATAATCCAGGCACTTTGGGAGGCCGAGGTGAGAGGATTACCTGAGCCCACGGGTTTGAGACCAGTCTGGGTAATTTGGCAAAATCTCATCTCTACAATAAATCAAAAAATTAGCAGGGCATGGTGGCACATGACTGTAGTTCCAGCTACTTGGAAGGCTGAGGTAGAAGGATCACCTGACCCCAGCAGGTCAAGGCTGTGGTGACAGAGTGAGACTCCAACTCAAAATGTTTTTTAAAAATTGATAGTAAATATATACATATATATAAAACATATCTAGGAATTAACCTAAAAGTTAATGCACTAGAGCTTTGTGGAGAAAATTAAAGCTCATATAAAGACCATTTTTAAAGGCTTGAATAAGTTAAGATGAACACCATGTTCATGAATACGATAGTCTAACATTATAAGGATATTAATTGCCCCCAACATTAATCCATAGATTTAATGCAGTTAGAATCAAAATTTCAGCATAATTTTTGAGGAATTTAGCAAGCTAATACTCAAATGTATACAAAAATATAAAAAGCATGAATAGCTAAGGTAATTTTGAAAAATTAGAGGACAGGATGAATTCATTGTGTTTAAATATCATGACCTATTACTAAGCCCTAGTAATAAAAAAAAGTGTGGTACAGTCTTAGGTGCAGTTAAACAGATTGACAAAGCAGCTTGAAGATTCCAGAAACACCCTCACTTACATGGAAAACTTGGTATCATAACTCAATTGGAAAAGAATAAATACTTTGGTAGATTTGGAGAGGGAAATGGTGCACTGCATGAGAAAAATTAAACCAAACTTCTTCCTTTATACCTGAATATGAAAGGTAAATTATAAAAGTAATCAAAGACAATGTAGGAAATATCTTTATAACTTTAGAATTGGGCAGATTCTTAAGCAAGGATTAAAAGAACAAGCCATGAAAGGAAAACATCAATTGTCTGACTACATTAAAATTGAGATGTCTGTTTAGAAAAGGACTTCATCTACACACTTGGCACATTGGCAGACCGTGAGAAGATATCTGAATGCCTAACACTGAGCTGATATTAATATCTAGAGACATTCCTTCAAGATAGCAAGAAAATTTCAGAAAATACAACAGAAAAAAATGCACAAAGTCTGTGAAAATAAAATTAATAGAAGAGGAAACACTAGTGGCTAATAAGTATATGAAGAGATACTCAACCTCACTAGTAATCAGAGAAAAGCAAATTAAAACAGCAATGATATGCCACTTTGCAACCATCAGATTGGCAAAAAATTACAAAGTCAGAGAACATCAAGTGCTAGGAAGAAGTGTAAACTAAACAGCCATCCCAAGTAACAATCTCTCAGTATTCAATGCAATTAATTAATCATCTACCCAACAATCCCATGCCTGGATATGTGCCCCAGAGAAACTCCTGCAAAATCATAACACACAAGCATACAGATGCTCACCACAGTTTTGTGTGTGATATGAAAAACTTTAATGTCCTTATACAATAATCACTAGGGGAATAGATAAGTAAGCCATGTTCTATGTGCACATTGACTTTTAGGCCATAGTCAAACTTTAATTACATTTATATAGAACCAAATGAAGAGATTTCAAATATATAGAAAGGTCGGGCTCGGTGGCTCAACCTGTAATCCCACGCCTTTGGGAGGCTGAGGTGAGTGGATTGCCTGAGCCCGCGGGTTCGAGCAACTTGGCGAGACCTCATCGCTACAATAAATCAAAAAACTAGCTGGGCGTGGTAGCGCGCGCCTGTAGTTCCAGCTGCTTGGAAGGCTGAGGCAGAAGGATCGCCAGTCTAGGCAACAGAGTGAGACTCCAACTCAAAATATATATATATATATATATAGAAATATTTTCGGCCCTGAACCATTTGTGTAAACTAATAAAAAACACACAAAAACAACTCTATATATTTTATCAACTATTTACATTTATCTAAATAAATATATGAAAGGAGAGGTGGGAAAATATATATTACATATATTAGAATGCACTGATTATGTGCAAGAAGAATTAAAGGGAGAACAGGAGATGGAGGAGAAAACATAATAAAAGGAAATAAAAATGTCATTGCACCTGCTCTGATCAGTACACTGAGGAATATGAACATATCTGCCCTGTGCCCCTGATGGCGTGCTTGCTCCTTGAAAAAGGCAGGAAATTGCTTTGTGTACATTATCTGATTTCATCCTCACAATGAGGTTATAAGCCAAGTACCACTGTTCATCTCTTCTTACAGTCTTGAACACTAAATCTCAGAGAGGCTAAGGAACATTCCCAAGGCCACAAAGCAAGTCAGTACTAGAAAGGGACTTGAAGCAGGGATAAGTAGCTCTTACCATCTACCATCTCTGTTCAAAGATAAGCAATATTCATGTTCAATATAGTGTCATTAAATGATTTCACTCAAATCTGAGTTTTCTTAGAATCTAAGATGTTCACTGATACAGACTTATTTTTAGTTGACTACCAGCACCTGACCAAGCAAAATAACAACTTGAGCTCAACAATTTCACAGTTTTTAATGAAAAACAAAGCCTAAACAAAAACCATTTCTTGCAGCCCATCTTTTCGCATGATACAGCAACTTGTACCATACACCATATTTCCCAAATAAGTTGCATAAGATTTTCAGTGCCAAGTGTACAGTTATATAAGAGCCCAAATCTATATAAATTCAATACTACATTTTGCTTCATCTTAACAAAAAACTTTAAGAACAAATTTGCCTTCCAAAATTATATTATAACAAAAAATGCCATCTTGGAATTTCTTGAGACCCAAATGTTGGTCACCCTAAATAATGCCTGGTGGATTATATATGCTTGGTAAATGTTGAGTAGATGGGTAGATGTATGAATAGATGAATGGGTGAGTGGGTGTGTGGATGGATGGATGGATGGATGGACAGACGGACGGACAGACAGACGGATGGATGGATGGAAGGACGGATGGATGGATGGGTGAGTGGATGGATGGATAGATGGATGGATGGATGGGTGGATGGATGGTTGGATGGATGGATGGATGGATGGATGAAAGGAAGGTTGGATGGGTGAGAGGGTAGGTGGATGGATGGTTGGATGAATGAATTGATTAATGGATGGATGAATGTGTGGGTGTGTGCATGGATGGGTGGATGGGTAGATAGATGAATGGATGAACAGGTGTGTGTATAGATGAATACATGGATGGATGGGTGAATGGGTGAATGTATGGATTAATGTATGGATGGATGGGTGGATGGGCAAGTTGATGAATGGATGGATGGCTGAGTGGGTGTGTGTATAGATAGGTAGATGGATGGGTGGGTAATGATGGATGATGGATTGATGGGTAGGTGTGTGCATGGAGGGATGGATGGATGAATGGATCAATGGATGAACAGATGAATGGATAGGTGGATGGGTGGGAGATCAGGTGAACACACTGATCAATTATATGTATCCTTGGCTCCATGGCTAGGAATTTTAACTAAAAACATTACTTAGATGCTTTCACAAATACATCAGGTTGATTACAATATTACACCCTCTCCCCCAAAAATGTTCTTGACAATTTTAGCGCTATTTCAAGCTGGTATTTTCTCTTAACTTTCAGGAAACTTATTAATTAATCTGCCAATGACTACATCAAAAGTACAAGCGGCCTGGGGAAAACAGCAATGTAACTTAGTTCAAAAACCATCTGAAGACCCTGAAGTCTTTGGAAATTGTTTCTTGCTCCTTCTTCCCTTGCATTTTTGCCTAGTCTTGGTGTTAGGAGGAAAAATGAAGCAAGAACTCATCATGAGTTTATCAGAATGTTAACACTTTCAGATAGAGAGAGCTACATCAGACCCTGGGCTTGCTTCTGGCTTTCTTAAATGCCCTGGAAAATGTGTTTCCTTGATGTATCCTTTAGAGATGAGATGCCAGTCCACCTAACACCAAGTCCAGCTGCTGTCTTTATTTACCTACTTCACTGCTTCTCTCCACACATTGAGCTTGTCTGCCGAGCTTTACAGTGCTCTTTACACTGGGCAAAGACACCAAGATTCTGTATCAAATGTGTTCATGAAATAGACAAGGACTCAAGAGACCAGAGACTGAGAGGCGAAAAATTACAACTTAGATTTCTAAAACAATCAGTTCCATTTTCATAAAAGATTTCCCCACTGGGTCATTTTCACTTGAGATTTATCCAGCGCCATTAAACAATGTTCTGCCTGCTCACAAATTTTAAGTAGCTCAAATACTGATGCAGTAACATAGATGTAACTTTCTTTCATAAAAATGTCTGTGCTGTTTACTGCATGATGACCCAGCCTAATACGGCCTTCATTAAGAAAGGCAACAAATTACTTCCATGTTTCCATATAAACTACCTATACTGAGATGGATAAAAAAACAAAAGACCCCTCTCTTTAGCTTAGAGAATATCTTTTCAATTCTCAGTCGAAGAAGAAAATTTTAAGGATTATAGGATTATATTTCATGAATGATAGTGTCTGGCTTTGGGTAATTTGCTTAACCTCCCTAAGCCTAGATTTGCTCATGTGTAAAATAGAAAGAAAATGATCACCTCACAACAGTGTTGTAAAGATTCTTTCATCCAGTGAACAGTTTTTGAGAATCTACTCTATACCAGGCTCTGGAGCAAAGGTTGGGGATCCAAAGGTAGCACAGAGTACATGAGGTCAAGTGGCTCACAGGTGAGAGAGACACATGGACCAACACCATGATACAATAAGTGCTGACATCGGAAGTAAGAACACTATGTTTGGAGTCTCTCAGGCCCAAGTTGAAATCTTGCATCTACCATTTCTTCACTGAATGATACTGAGGAAATTACTCAACTTCTCTGAGCCTCAGTTTATACATGGACATAACCTTGTTTTATGGGGTTGTTTGTTTTGGGGAGTCTTTTACTGGTCAGTATTCTTTTTTTAACTTTTTATTTTATTTTAAAGGTGTGGGACACAATTCAAGGTTAGGTATACAAGTGGTCATCAAACAGGTAAAGTTTGGGCCTCCCTTTGGTCCCCTCTTTGACTGGTTTGAGATCAGGTACCAATGCCTTGTTTTTTAATCCTTACAAGGATTAAATTAGATTGCCCCTGATAAAACACTTAACATAGCTTCTAACCCATAAAAAGCATTCAGTGTGACGAGAAACACAAGATTATATGAAAGTACATGAACCAAGTTCAGTGTCTGATATGCAGTAGGCAAACTATAAATGTTAGTCCATATCTCTGTCTACATCATCTTTCCCTCACAAATAAGGTCATTACCTAATTCGAGCAAGGCAAGGAAAGAGCTAGAAATTCACCTTAGATCTTGGAGATGCAAAACTGAAGAAGATCCCAGTTGCTGCCTGCTTAGAGCCTCAGGCTGGACTCTCTCTGGTACAGAGAGAAGTATAACTACAGTCATAAAGTATTACTGAGCTACTGGTGTGGAGGGGAAGACAGGCCACAGCACAGGTAAGTACTATATCCTCAGAGTATGGATACAGGGCAATCATAACTAATGCTAGATATGAGAATTCTTGACAAGACAGGGCCAAGACACTCTGATGAGCTGTGGACTGGAGCAGTGACTCCAACCTGAAGAAACTCCATGATCCAGTGATAACAGCATGGCAAAGGGCTGATACCTTATTGTTATTTTGAACATGAGTATTGTTGGTAATGACCATACTCTCCTACACATGAGACTTTGCAGAAAGTTGGAAAACACAAGCTGTTTAGAACTCTTTTGGAGGCAAGTGCCAGAAACCAAGTCAAACTGATTCAGGCAAAAAATTAAAATATATTAGCTTGCCTAATTGAGGTGTAAGACTTCAGGCATGGCTAGATTTCAGTATTCAAGTGACATCATTGAGAACTTGTCTTCCTCCATCTCTTGGCTGTTTTCCTCTATTTTGTCTTCCTTCAAGAGTGCTTTTTCTCTGGAAAGCAAAGATAACCAAAAGCAGGTTTCTATATTGTTCTTTCAGAAATTCCAGTAAAAAAATTACCTCTCCCAAAAATTGTAGCCAAAGTTCCAGGGTTTTCATTGACTTGGATTGGCCCAACTTGAAGGAAGATGTTTTGATTGACTAGGCCTAAGTCTTATGCCCACTCCTAACATCAGAAATAGATCAGGGTCAATTTTTGTGTATGGGGATAGATAGGGGCCCTGTTTCAATCTTCTGCATGTGGTCAGCCAGTTTTCCCAGCACCATTTACTGAATATGTTCTCCTCTCCCCAGTGGTAGGTGGTGGAGGCTTTGTCAAAGATGAGTTGGTTGAGAAATTGAGGTTTTGCTTCTGGAATCTCAATTCTATTCCATTGATCTATATACCTGTTCCTATACCAATACCAAACTGCTTTGATGATTGCAACTTTATAGTAAAGTTTGAAGTCTGATAATGTGATACCACCTGTTTTGTTTTGTCTTGTTTTGCTGAGAATTGTTCTGGCTATTCTTGGTTGTTTGTATTTCCATATGAATTCCTGTGTTGTTTTTTCTAGGTTTGAGAAGAATGTTGCTGGTAATTTGATGGGTATTGCATTAAATCTGTAGATTGCCTTAGGTAAGATGGACATCTTCACAATGTTGATTCTTCCAATCCATGAGCATGGGATATTTTTCCACTTGTTTGTGTCATCTTTGATTTCTTTGAGCAGTGTTTTGTAGTTTTCATTGTAAAGGTCTTTCACATCTCTGGTTAGGAAGATGCCAAGGTATTTCATTTTGTTTGTGGCTATTGTGAATGGAATTGTGGTTTTTATTTGGGGAGACCTAAATGTAAAACCTCAAACCATGAGAACCTTAGAAAATGAAGGACATACCCTCATGGAAATCGGAACTGGCATCCAATTATTGAACAAAACCCGAAACCCACAGGCCATAAGAAAGAAGATAGACAAGTGGAACCTCATTAAACTGACAAGTTTCTGCAAAACCAAAGAAACCATCAAGAGAGCAGGGAGACAGACTGGGAATAAGTATTTGTCAACTCCAGGTCTGACAAAGGCTTAACATCTTGGATCTATAAGGAACTCAAACGTGCTGAAAAGAAAAAAGCAAACAACCCCATTATAAAATGGGTAAAAGATATGAACAGACACTTCACAAAGGAAGACATCCGAGCAGCCAACAGACACATGAGAAATGTTCAACCTCACTAATCATCAGGGAGATACAAATCAAAACCACACTGAGATACCACCTAACTCCAGTCAGAATGACAATTATCAATAACTCAAAAAATAACAGTTGCTGGAGAGGATGTGGCAAAAAGGGAACACTTCTACATTGTTGGTGGGAGTGTAAACTAGTGCATCCTCTGTGAAAAGCAGTGTGGCGATTCCTAAAAGCTCTAAATATCAACCTCCCATATGACCCCACAATCCCCCTACTGGGAATATACACTGAAGAACTCAAATCTCTCCATAAAAAAGATACCTGCACACGTACATTTATCTCAGCATTGTTCACAATAGCAAGAACCTGGAAGCAATCAAGCTGTCCATCAAAAGAGGAATGGATTTTTAAAATGTGGTGCATATACACGATGGAATACTACGCAGCCATAAAAAAGAACAAAATCATGAATTTCGCAGCAACCTGGATGGAACTAGAGTCTATAATACTGAGTGACCTCTCACAGAAACAAAGATCTGAGTATCACATGTTCTCACTCATATAGTGGACCTTGAACATCCAATGTAATACTATAAGAAAATGACTGACAGTAGTGGGAAACTATCGGTGGGGAGGAAGGAGATGGGATTAACGGTAGTAAATATCTGTCTGGGGACGGGAAGACACCTCTTATCAAGGGTGCCTGAACGAAGCATATTTGTATACCTAACCCTTAACTGTATCCCACAATATCATAATAAAAAATATTGATTAAAAAAAATCAGGGTCATCTGAGCCACCTGCCCTGGGAGTAAGGGAAAGGTAGGCCCTCAAAGGAAACCAAGGACGCCATCACTCAAAGAGAGGTCATATCTGAGGGCAGATGAAAATTCCAGGTATCAACAACACTTTCCTAAATGCTCTTTTTCTAGGCATCCATAGCGCATCTGAGAACATATTCAGAAGTTAACCAATCTTAGATGATTTCAGCAGGGTAAAGAAGAGAAACATACTCAGAAATTCCATTATGGCAGTTAATTATGTCAAATTTATCACCCTGATTGATCATGCAGCATTTAGCCTCAAGAACACCGAGCCAAGTTTTTATTTTTTATTTTTTTGACAAATGTGAGGCAAGGTTTCCAAAACCTAGCAGATACAACTATGACTTACAAAATGGAAAAAGTAAACAAGAAGCACAATTTGATATGATTTAATAAAAGATTTGTTTCCACCACTTCTCTCGGGAACCTCAGCACATTTTCCTTCCACTGACAGTTATTATCTCTACCTTTATTGAACAAAGACACCCGGAACACAGCTGCTGAGGATCAGTAAAGAAAATCATTCTTTTATTAATAAGACTGTTATTAGCAGAGAAAAAAATCCATGTTTGGGAGTTTGCACTGAAGTTACAGGCCATTTTGAAGAAATATGGCTGACTAGTGCCAACATTATTTCAGGCAATTTCATGATCAAATGTCTTATTAGGTTGTTTAAATTTTTATAGAGATTGTAAATCAGAACTATTTTCTATTTGCCCTAAATATTTAGGTGCTACAGGGAGAGCAGATCAAATTAAAGGGCATTGTGCACATTTTTTACTGGGATCTCTCAGGGATATAAATCATTTCACGTTCAGCATGGAGTTCTTCAATAAACATGCCTGTGAAAACAACATTCGAAAACTCCTCCAACATTCCCATTAAAGTGCCAATGTGGGTTACAACAGCAGTGCCAAGTCCTTCCCAAGTTCAAATTAGGGACCATGTGGCAAGATTCAAAGGATATGACTTAAAATTTCCCTCAGAGATCCCACAGGAGTAAGTTTTGAGCTTCTTTATTCCATTGTTTCAGTCTGAAATAACACCATGGGAAAAGAATCAGAAGAAGACAGGACAAATGTCTGTAGATGTGCTAGAAAAGATGGTTCTTTGTTTTTAGAAACAGAGAGTCAATATCTGTCACACTTTAAGTGTATATACCTTGACTTAGCGATTTCTCTTTTAGAGATTTAGCCTATTGATGCACTCATGTGTGTGCATAAAGATAGATGTAACTGGATATTTAATTCAGCCTTGGTTGTAGTTGCAAATGATGGGAAACAACCTAAATGTCTTTCAATACGGCACTGATTAAATAAATTGCAGCACAGCCTTACAAATTGAAAACAATGCAGCCATTAACAGAATGAAATGGGTCTAGCTGAACTGAAATAGAGTTACTCTTAAGATACATTGTTGAATAGAAAAAAAGATGCAAAAGAAGTGTAGTATGGTACTATTTTGTAGTTTCCAATGTATGCAAATATTTGATTGGGCACACATAGGCTACCACTGAAAAGAAATTCAATATTTGACTCAGTGGTCAAACCTTACCTTCACTGTTATATCTTTTAGTATTTTTTTTTAACTTTCTACTTGTGCGTATATGTAACTTTTTAAGTGAAACTTTTTTTTAAAAATAAGGAAATATGCCAGCTTGCAGTAAATCTAACAAAAAATATAAAAGATTTCTTGAAAAAAATAATATCTCTATTCAGACATACATAAAAGTTCTTCAAAAGTGGAGAAACATACCATTCCCTTGGATGGTATGGTAGATCGAATCGTTGTGTCCAACTCTTCACTCCCTCCCTTTACTTTTGCAATTTTCCCACTCTTGGTGGAATGTATACCCTGACCAGTTGATGTCAGTCTTGTCATAGTCAATAATGCTAGTCAATGTGATGCAAGTCAAGACTTTATATGTGTCTCTGTGGTGTGTCCTGGTTTCTTGCACTTTTGCCATGAGAAGTACAAACCCTAAGTAGCCACTGGTCCCAGAATGGGGAGCTATATAGAGCAGACTCAGACCAAACCACACCTGGAGACAAGCCAAAGCAAGCCAACAGAGCCCAGGAGAATCACAACCAACCTGCAGACCTGTGAATGAGAAAAAAGTTTTCTTTTTTTTTGGAAGCAAGATTTGGGGGGATGTTTGTTATGCAGCCTTATTGCAACCATATCTGACTGATACAGATGGGAAGATTACATTACTTCCTTTATCTCACTCCCAATTATATTAGGAAAAGTTTCCTGTTTAACCTCACTCTGCACTAGACTGTGATAGCTCCAATGACAAGAGCTGTGTGTTATTATTCATCCCTGTATCCCTAGACTTCTGACCAGGGTATGGCACAGAATTCAAGAACACAAAAACATCCTTTTCTGACTATTGTATATATAAAGTAGACACCTCTGCCCAACAGTTAATCTCTATACAGCACACAGTTTATTTACTTCAGACCACTAATCATAATCTGTAATTATCCTGAGATTTTTGTTATCTTGTCTCCGTCACTACAATATAAACTCCCCAGAGGAAATGACTCACTGAATGGGTAAAAAATGAGTATATCTTACTTTGATTTGCATATGCACTCAGGCATCTATTTTGCCATACTCTTCAAACTTCTTAGCCTGCCTCTCAAAACCTGGCCCCAAACTGTCCCCAGGTCCATCACCCATTGCTCCCCTTAGGTAATCATAAGAAACTATTCAGTGTTGTTCACTCATTACCCATACTTTTCCTTTCTCTGCAACATTATCCATGACATTTCCTCTATGTTCCCTCTGTCATGGATCTCCTTCTCCACCAACCCTGCTTATCGAAATCCTGAACATCTGCATTATTTCAGATTAGGTTCAGTTATCAGTAACTGCAAAACTCAAAACAAAAGCAGCCTAAACAAAAGTTTACTAATCTCTTTTGCTTAATAAATTTAGAGATAGAATAGAATTGGAAAGGTAATCCATGGCTTTAGAGGAACAAGAGCCTTCTAAGTTATTGTTCTACCATGAATGTCTTTCATTCCTAAATTCCCTTCATGGTTCAGCCTGGCCATTGGAGCTCCAGCCATTACATTCTTATCCCAGCCAGCAGAAAAGAAAACTGGAAGAGTATGCCTCCTCCCTGGAAGAAACTCCCCAAGAATCACACACACTATTTTCGCTTACAGAAACTTGGTCACATGGATATACCCAACTGCATGAGAAATTGTACTAGTTAGTTTTGCTGTGTCACAAACCACCACCTGACAACTCAGTAGCCTAAAACAATAAGCATTTATTAACCACATGACTCTGTACATTGGCAATTTGGGCTGAGCTCAGCTGGGCAACTTGCATACTCTTTGCTGAGCCCATCTCAGATACCAGCAGGTGGCTGCAAGGTTGGTTGGGTGCTGGCTGGCCTAGGATATCCTCAGCTGAAACAGCTTGTCTCTTCTCCACAAGGCCTCCTATTTTCCAGAAGGATAGCTCTGCTCCCATGGTGGTCAGGTCCCAAGAGGTTATGTGGAAGTGTGCAAGGTCTGTTGAGGCCTAGGCTAAGAACTGGCACACTGTCACACTACATTGGCCAAAGCAGGTCACAAGACCAGTCTGGATTCAAGAGTAGGAGAATGAACTTTGCCTCTAAATAGGAGAAACAACAAAGTCACATTGCAAAGGGATGTGCGTACAGGGAGGGGAATAATTGTGGCCTTTATGGCAACCAGTGTTCCACAGAACTGTAATCTTTACTCAGGAGAACAGAGGATCCAACTAGAAATTAGGGGTTCTGGCCGGGCTCAGTGGCTCAGCCTGTTATCTCAGCACTTTGGGAGGCCAAGACAAGTGGATTGCCTGAATTCATGGGTTCGAGACCAGCCCAGGCAACTTGGGGAGACCTCATCGTCTCTACAATGAATCAAAAATTAGCCAGATGTGGTAGCATGCGCCTGTAGTTCCAGCTACTTGGAAGACTGAGGCAGAAGAATTGCTGAAGCCCAGCAAGTTGATGCTGGAGTGGCTGTGAGTGTGCCACTGCACTCCAGCCTGGACGACGAAGTGAGACTCCAACTCAAAAAAACAAAAAATTAGGGATTCTCTTACTATGGAAGAAGAGTAGAATGGATATTGAGGGACAACTTGCATTTTCTGGGACACCAACTTTTAAAGCCCAGTTCAACAAGCACTTCTTCCTCCTGGAAGCCTTCCTTGACCTATTGAACTAGAATTCTGACCACCAGAGATTTTCACCTGTATGTTCTATGACCCTGGCATAACTACACATGGAGAGACAATGCCCCATTGATGATGGTTCAGGACAGCAGAAGGTGAACCCTTAACTATCGTCTAAAGCCACCATGAGTATGGACCCCGTCTTCACTGAGACACCAACACTTCTTTCGAAACAGGTACCTTTTATATTTGAAAGTAATAGCTCTCTTGTTTCAGTGGCAGGCGTATTGAATTGTTACTTTTGCTTTCTGAAAGCCTGCAAAAAGTACAAAGAGTCCACATGCCCTGAAGGTAATAGGTCAAATACTAAAATCTGGAAGGAGTCCCTCAACATCCAGAATATGAATAGATATATATACTCCTCAGCAGACATGGGGGTCAGAACTGTCCATGGGTACACTGGCATTTTCTCTCGCCTTTTGTAATTTTTTTTTCTCTTCTTGGTATGACTGAAATATAAATCAGTAGCCTGGAGTACTTCTGGTTAACGAGGTTCTTTTTTGGGAGGTTGCAGCCTAGGAGGCTATTAAAAAGAGAAAGAAAAGCTTCTTCTATAAACATTTCCTGCCAGCTGCTGAGAACAGGAGAGAAGGGAGGGCACGGGGTGACAGCATAGAACAGGACCATTAAGGGAAGAAATCTGCAAAGAGGAAGGACTCTTGGTCCACCTCCCTGGCAGAGGATCCACGAATAGAAATCCAACGTGCAAAAGAAAACCCTAGGGAGGAAGGAAGAGGTGGAGGAGAGCCTTCTGATCCAAAGAAGCCTCAACTGTCCAAAGCGAGGTGGGCGGGCAAAGTCTCTGCCTGTAGGTGCTCCCAAAATGTTCAACACAAAGTACCTAGACTTCAAAAGTTAGAGGAGGGCTAGCCTCAGTATCCTCCACAACTCCTACAAGAATCTTAAAAAGAGCTTGCCTTTGCTGGGTGATTACTGTGTGCCAGCCCCATATTCAGTATGTTCTGTGCATTAATGATCTCAATTGATCTTCACCACAAACACCATCAGGTTGGAGCTATTATTCCCACTTTACCTATGAGCCTGGGGATGCTCATAATTTTCCCAAGGTCACTTGGTTCATAAGTGGAAGAACTAGAGTTTAAAATCAGTTTCTCCAATTGCATGGGCCAGCCTCTGGGACCTCTGCACCATCCTGGTTTTTTACACCATAACAGAGTGAGAGAAATAAAACCAACTACGTCCAAGATGACCCAGAGCATGAGACTGTTCATTGACATAATCTTTTTCATTGAAGATCTCTTGAACATTAGGAGAAGACAGCTGAGAGTTTAAAAATAACAATAATGAAAATAAATGGAGTATTATGTTGTACTGGGCACTGGGTTAACTATCTAGGTTATTTCCCCTAATGTACTGATATAAGATTATTGTCCGCATTTTAGAGCTGAGAACATAGAGGCTCAGAGAAGTGAAGTCACATGGCCAGGATCTCACAGTCAAGGAGCAGCAGGGCCAGAATTCAAACTCAGAATTGCTGAGACCAAAAAACAGAATTTTTTTGTTCCGAGGTACCTCTATAAGGTCATTTATTGTTTCATTCATCCTCCAAATATAAATTAATATTCACTGTGTTTGTTTAGTTTGTGAGATTGAAGGTGGGGTCTAGAAAGAAAACCATTATGCTTTGTTTGACTAAAGGACACAAACTTTCAATTAGTTAACAAAAAACAGTATCAGCAAAGCACATAAAAGGAAAGTACAATAAAAAAGGCATGTCTGTAATCGGGTTTTTACAAGCTGATCTCAGAAGTAACAGTCCATCATGTCTACCATATTCAATTCATTAGAAGCGAGTCAGTAAGTCTGGCCCAAACTATGGGGGAGTGGGGTATTACCAAGGGCATGAATACCAGGAGATAGGGATCATACAAGTCTCTCATAGAGGCTGCTTGCTACATCGTACATTGAATAAGGTCACAAGGACCTTTCAGTTCATCCTCTTCTCTAATCTACTAACACACAACCTGTTTTGTCACTGAAAATCAAGGTGTATATTGAGTTCTCCATCATTCTCAGGATCATGGAATTAAGGTAAGGCCATGGTCGCTTTTTGATAATGCAAACATTCCCTTAAATAAAATCTTCCTTAATTGGTGAATGGAAAACCTATTGTTTTATATTCAAAAAACAGAATACCACTCAATTAAAATTTTTAAAAAATAGAAAAGAGCAACTGACGTACATATCAACACAGATGAATAGTCAAAGCATTATTTGGAGCCAAAGAAGACAGGGGTACATACTGTATGATTTCATTTATGTGAAACTCTAAGAAAGAAAAATCTAACATATTGTGATAGAAAGAAGTTCAACGACGAAGTAGAGGTTAAGAATTAACTGAGAAGAGCGAGGAAGTCTTTGGGGTGATAGAAATGTTCTATATCCTCATTGTTGAATCTCATTGCTATATGTAAATTTAAAATGGATACATTTTAGTGAGTGTAAAATGTAACTCAATAGAATTGAGCTGTTCTGATCATGATAAGGATGTAGGAGCCCATAGAGTCACCCTCAGAGCCTCCCTGCTTCCCCATCCTAATGGTCACCTCTAGTCACATCCATGTATCCAACCCCTTCCCCATAGGATTTATACAGCAAATCTGGGAAACTAGAAATAAAGGAAGTTGACTCCTATGTAGATTTGCCAGGGTCTCAAGTAAGAATTGGAATAAGCATTTATTACACAACATATCCAAGTTCAAGAGCTAGTCAAGGTCACATAGCTGAAATCTGGCTCTGAGTGAGTACTCTCAAGCTCCTCTCTTAGCAGAGTGTGATGAATGAAAATCTGGAATGAGAGAGAATGTCCTGGCTCTGCCCTGCCTGGTGACCCTGGACAAAAAACTTTTTCTTTGGGCTTCAGTTGGATTAGATCATGGCTTCTCAACTAGGGTTTTCCAGCTGGCACTTAGTGGATCCGTAAGCCTCTCATTCCTTTCCCTAGGCAAAGGATCTACTCCTTGTCAGTGTTATCCACTGAGATTTGATACAAGCTTTTATTCAATTTTTTAAGACTGTGTTGTAGATTTAATAGGCCAAAAATATATGCTGAAATCCTAGCCCCCTGTTACCTATACATGTGACTTTATTTGGAAATAGAGTCTATGTGGATTTAATCAAATTATGATGAGGTCATACTGGAGCAGGGTGGATCCTAAATCCAATATGACTGGTGTCCTTATAAGGAAAAACACAGAGACACACAGAAAGAAACAGAGGCAGAGACTGGAGTAAGGAACCTGAAATCCAGGGAGCACCAAGTGTTGCCAGCCACCCCTGAATCTACAAAAAGACATGGAATGGATTCCTCCCTAGAGACTTCAGAGAGAGCATGGGTCTGTCAACACACTGATTTTGAACTTCTACCCTCCAGAACCGTGAGAGAATAACTTTCTCTAATTTTAAGCCATACTTGGCAGTAGTTTGCTGTGGCAACCCTAAGAAACGAATACACAGTAGACTAGACATTTTCTAAGTAGACTGGACCAGTATATCACTACTTCCCCTTCCTTCATTGTGAACCTCCTCTTAGTCATTTTGATAGTGAGAAACATTTCCCACTGCCACTATGCAGCTGTGTTCAGTGAGGAACCATGATGCCCACAGATCTATTCCTGATCTGGAAGTCAAAATCTTCCTGGAAGCATTCAGGCCAATTTCCATCTAGCTTCCATTGGCTATAACATTGATTCAGGTTCTTCATCAGTTTTGGTTTTTTTTATTTATTTATTTATTTATTTATTTATTTATTTATTTATTTTTAGCCCCATGCAGTTGCTGTGAGGATGAAATAAGGTAACATATGTAAAGTACCATACATATTATCTGGCACAAAAGTGCTCAATTAGACCTATAATTATGTTCAATTTTGTTTCACAATATTTTTAAGTATCTACTATGTGCAGGCACTACACTCAGTGTTGGGGATATCATGAGACCAGAAAATGTTTGGCCCTTTTCCTCATGGAACTTCACATAGTAAATAAAAAATGTCCACATACAATTGGAAAACAGATTTCGCTGATTGGTGCCACAAGAGGCATTAATCTTGCAATCCTTTGCAATCTGGTTCTTGCCCCAACATCTTATAGACTCTGTCTCTTCCTAGGAAATTGACAATCTCCTATCTATAAATTCCATCTTATATTATTAAATCCTCTGTCTGCTTGGCCTTGCTACAACATCCAGGACTGCACTTTGTACCTCTTGGACACCATTCTGTGTAGATTCTCCCTTATTCCTTCTAATGGCTACATTGTATTTTGCTGTATGGATGTGTGAAAATGAATTTAGCCAGTTCCATATAGATAGAAATTTATATTATTTACTTATTGTTTTTTTCTTCTAATCTGTTTTTTGTTTGTTTGTTTGTTTGTTTTTGAGTTGGAGTCTCTAATTTTTTTGATTTTTATTGTAGAGATGAGGTCTCGCCAAGTTGCCCAGGCAGGTCTCGAACCCACGGACTCAGGCAATCCACTCACCTCAGCCTCCCAAAGGTGCGGGATTACAGGCTGAGCCACCAAGCCTGGCTCTAACCTGTTTTATTGTCAGGAATTTTTGAGACAAGAAGAAATGTCCCCCACTAGCAAGGGGATGCCACTTCCCATTAGAAAAGGCCAACATCTGTCCCCATCCATGTAATATCATTATCATTCTCCCCCTCACCCTGAGCATGGCCAGGCTGTGGCCATCATTAAAACTTCTTTCCTTGATATCCATGGAAATAGACACGTCCTATCTGGCTTTCTTCAGATTAACTTCTAACACCCACGGAAAACCTTGAGAAGTGAGAACCCAGCAAACATCCTGAACATCCTCTGATGGCTGTGAAAAGATATTGCACTTGAGCTGTTATTAACACCTTATAACTCATTAAAACCAGACTAATTATCAACAAGCCGCAGGATCCTTTCACACTCTAAACGAACTAGCTCCATTCTGAGATAATGGCTAAATTAACTCCAGAGAATCAGCCAACAACCTCCTCCTAAAACCCTGTTCATTCTTTGGGTTAATTAGTTCCCTCTTCATCAGCTGCCTTGGATAAATAAATAACTGGGCTATCCATTTCCCTCTACTTGACGGTAAGCCTATTGGAGAATATGATGATAACAATGTAAGTAATAACAATGGCCATTGCTTATTGAGTCGCTTACTATATGCTATGAATTTTACAGATTATTCCATTGAACATTAGCAATATGAGACGAAAATGGGCACAGAGTGCAATCTAGTTGTCCAATATCATGCAACTAGTGTGGCATCCAAGGTCTATCTGTTTCAAAGTCTCAGGTTTAGAGCAAGACCAACTGGACCTGACTCTCCTGATGAGGAGAACAAAAAGGTAAAATAAGAACTTCACCACTGAGATACTCCAAAATAACTTGTGTATTGTGAAGTCTAGCACACTGCCTGGTACACAGTAGGTGCTCAATAAAATTTTGTCCTGTGAATGAAGAAAACCAGAAATCCTTATGGATTATTTTGCGAATTATAGAAAATGACCATATTCATTATTCATTATCAAGAAAATTATTTTGTTTCAATGTTGTTGAAAAGTTCATGATGTTACTTGACTTCAGAATAAATCAAACCATGACTAAAATTTTATAATTTCATGAATTAACATGTTTTCATATAGAAAATGACAAAGCATCATGATGTGACTGGAGTTTTCTACTCCACAGGTACTGAAATGGGGTGAGTCAGCATCAGGAAATGCATGCATTGTATAAAATAATCCACTTTTTATAAGCCAGCTCTTTCAAAGAAGACTGAATGGCAGCTCAATGGCATAGAGAGGACCCAGGGGAAAATCATATTTCTTTCTCAATGTCACAAAAAGATGTCATAACAAAATATTCTAAAATCAGAAAAGACCAAAAAAATGTTGTAACTATCCAAAATGAATAATGGATATGTTAAATCAATCATGGCATAACCATGGAACCAAATGCTTTGAAGCTATTAAAAAGTATAATCAACACGTATTCAAGGTCATTGGAGGTGTTTTGATAACTAAATAGATAAAGTCAGTAATAAAACAGAAGATGTATATGAGTATATGAGTATTTTCCTTCTTATGCAAATTTCAGTATATGGGCAGTTGCCAAAGGATGAGAGAGAGCTCTGGAGGGAATCAGAAATTATTTAAAATATGGAGAAGATTTTAAAACCTGTCTCTACCATGGTATACAATAACACCTCCCAAAAGTCTGTGATAACTACTTTTAAATAGGTCAATGAACACATGGCATTTCTAAATATCTAAAAACGTCTTGATTACTGATAGCCCAGTAGAAAAAACAGCTGCATCATTGCAGCAGCCTCATGGAAAGAGGCCCATCTCTGTTACTGGGGCTGTATGATTTTAGGGCAAGTCCCTCTCCACGGTCTGAGCAGGTTGATCTATGAAGCCCAAGCAATAAGATTCTCTCCCCAGGAATTTGAAACTTGGGAACTGAGACTGGAAAGTGAGGCACATTAATAGCAGAACTCAAAAGAGGTAGATCATGAATTCCATCTGCTGCTAAACTCCCCAGAGCTATATGAGTATTTTCCTTCCTATGCAAATTTCCCTCTCATCCAGGGAGAGCCCCTGCTATCCTAACAACTGAGAATTTATTTTCCTTATATTAATTAGAGTCAGTTTCTGTTGCTTGGAACTAGAGGAGTCTTGGCTACCAGGGCTCAGAAAAAGGAGGACCTTCCTACCAGTGGGAAGGGAATTGGTCAGTCAGGCGAAGGATTCGGACCCACAGGGAAAGGCTGCCACGGAGAGCAACTGTCATCCTTGTGCTAAGAGGCAGGGGCCCAACAGGGCAAGCTGTCACATTCAATAAGAATTCTCAGGCAGCCCAGTCACTCTCTCTGAGCATCCTGGCATGAATCCCCACAGGGAGAGGAAGCAGAAAGGAGCGACCATGAGCATGATGGGTAATCTATGTCACCAAGCCTTCCATACTCGACTGACCATGTGCTCACCTGAAGACCTACCAGCCTAACACAGGGCAGTGACTTCTTTCATCTGTGAGTTTTTGCAGCTGCTATTAAAATCTCCCTAATACAGTGGTTCTCAACGAGAAACATTTTTGCTACCCCAAGGGACATTTGACAATGTCTGTGGACATTCTGGGTGATCAAAAACTGGGAATGAGGTCTTACTGGCATCGAACCAGTAGAAACTGGATGTATCAGTTTCTTATTGCCACGAACTTAGTGTTTTAAAACAACACAAATCTATTATCTTACAATGTCTTTTTTTTTTTTTGAAGATCAGAAGACAAAAATGGGATGAGTCTGTAGTACTGCATTCCTTCTGAAGGCTCTAGGGGAGAATCTGTCTCCTTTCATTTTCCAGCTTCTAGAGGCTGCCTGCATTCCTTGGCTCATGGCCCCTTCCTTCATCTTGAAGGTCGACAGTGTAGCATCTTCTCTTCCCATTTCTTCCTGCATCTTATTGCATCATCTTCTCTCTTATAAAGACCCTTGCAATTACTTCAGGTTTACCTGGAAAATCCAGAACAATCTTCCTATCCCAAGTCCCTTAATTTCAATCATATCAGCAAGGGTTCTATTTTGCTCTGTTTTGGTTTGATTTTTACCATTTTAAGGTAATATATTCACAGATCCTGGAAATTAGGACACAGACATCATTGGAGGGGAGCATTATTCTGTCTACTACGCCAGATATGCTGCTAGACATCCTATAGCCCCTGCAACAAAGAATCATCCAGTTTAAAATGTCAATAGTACAGAGGTTGCATACTCTGATGCCACTTCAAGTAGATTCTCACGTGCCTTCACTCAATGCCATGCCTTAATGTCAATTATAGCTGCAGACTCACAGTTCCTTGATACCATCAACCCAAAACACTCCCTAATTTTTTTTAAATGTGTGAATGTTTTCAGTCCAGATAAGTAACAGAAATCCTGTTACCCTAAGAATTTTACAAGCAGCAAAAAAAGGTAGTCATTTCTTAACCTTGACACAATTTCCTGTGACTTAATGTGAAAGTTACTCAGAGCAAAAAAAAAAAAAAATTTGAACTCTCCAAACACTGAGACAGAAAATAAGAAGCAAAAGCAGAGAACAGCTGTCACCAACCTAAAGCCTCGTACCTACCCATTTCCTGTTTCTGTTTCCTGGGATCAAAAGTTCTTAGGAAAGGGAAAGTGAACTGCTGTTGGTTTTATACACACCGGGAGTCAAGCACTGGGCTGTATGACTTACATGTGTGGCACTTCTAGGTTGGTGGCATTATTTCCATTGAAACATGAGTAGTTAAGTGAATGGAGACACCCAACAGGTAAAATAATTTCTGTAGTGAAATCAAGCAGGAGTCAGCAAACTTTTTCCCTAATGCATCAGTTAGTGAATACTTCAGGCTTTGTGAACCATATGGTCTCTGTGGCAACTACTCAGCTCTGCCACTGTAGGGCAAAAGCAGCCATTGATGGTAGAGAAATGAATGGGTGTGTGTGGCTATTCAAATAAAACTTTGTTTGCAAAACCACAGAAGCCAGATTTGGCCCTGGAGTTATAGTTTGCTGCCCCCTGAAATATATCTTTTAAATCCCCAAAATAGCCTTCCTCTTTATCTTTCGCATCCCCTTCCTCCTCCCCTTTACCAGCTCCCTCCTCCCTCTTTCTAGCACAGTCTTGGACTCCTGATGGAAGTACAAATCAGTACAATCTTTCTAAAAACAGTTTAGCAATGTGAACTAACTGTTCTATATCCAAGACAAGAGGGCAACGATAGAAATAGAAAGGTGTTCTTGGCAGCATTGTTTGCAATAGTGAAACAGGGAAGGTAGTCTAACTGTCCATCAATAAAGAGTCATTCAACAAATCCTGCTATACAAATCACAGCCATAACCACTAAATGCTAAATCTACAATTACAGTTAGTGGTAGAGAAAGAAGTCCCAGACATACTTTGAAATCAGGATACAAAATATTATGTGAACAATAATCTTATCTTTATTTTAAAACTATGTTTATAGATTTTTTAAAAAGTTATTCATGACAAATACCAAATGTTTATGTTGGTTATTTATGGGTGGTAGAATGTTCATTGTTTTTTACTGGCCTCTTTATTAATAATTTGCTCATTTTTTAACAGGCTTCTTAATTATTAATCCGTTTGGTCCCTCACTGACACATAGTAGGTGCTCAGAAAACACTTCCTGATGAGGCAAAAAAAAAAATATTACTGTTACTTACACTATAGCCCCAGGGGTTTCATTTGGATATAAAGAAGGCATTTCTGCTATGATGAGTGATAAAAAAGTCATTAAAGCACATCCGGAATCATCTTTTCTGATGATTATTTTTTAAAGAATGAATCATCTTAAGATCTTGAAAGGAGGAAGGTTTTTCTTAGTATGTCATAAATCCAAGAGACGTAAAACATACACATTGGCTACATAAAAGCAAGAAAAAAATAGACGCAGTACCAAAACCACCCCAAGTAAAGTCAAAATACAAACCACAAACCAAGAAATAATGTTTGTGAAGCACAGCTTAGAGATGGCTAATTTTCCTGATGTATAAAATCAATAAGAAAAAGAACAAACCAATAGAAAATGGGCTAAAGAGAAGAACAGTTTGTAAGAAAAGAAATACAAATGATTCTCAGGCAAATGAAAACATGTTCTATGTTATTCATAGTAAGAGAAATGTAAATTACAGCTATGCCAAGATATCAATTTTCACCTATCAGATTGGCAAAATTAAAAAGAAATCAATGATACACAGTGGCTTATGCAACTATAGGGATTCTCAAACATTACCGGGGGAGGGGTGTAGATTGGTACAACCTCTATAGAGAAAAGTATATCATTTGGCCCAACTACTACACTTTTAGGAACTAATCCCGCAGATGTATTTCACATAAGCAAATTATACAGGTATCCAATTATCAGATTACAGCTTGTTTGTAATAGCAAAAGAGTGGAAACTACCTGAATCTCCATCAGAAGGAAACTGATTAAGTAAATCCTAGGGTACTGCATAGTGTACTCTACCACTGCAGAAAAAATAATAAGAAAGTTCTTACATACCGATGATGAAGAAGCTCCAAGATATATATATTTAAAAGAAAAAAAAATATCAAAGAACAGAAAAGTGGACAGCTTTATATTTTAAAATGGAAAAAGATAATATGTGTGTACATATATGTATGTATGTGCACATATGTGAGTACACTTTGCTTATGTATCATAGAATATTTCTAGAAGAATACTCAAGAAAATGGTTCATTGTTGCTTTGAGGATTAAGATGGGGGAAGGGAGTAAATGGAAAGAGAGAGACCTTTTGTATGTTCTTTTATCTTTTTGTATGTTTTAAAGTTTGGACCACTTAAACATATTATATATTCAACAAATTAACAGAGCATCCTTCCTACTTCAGAGCTTCCTATACGCTTCCCCCACTGCTAAAGGTGCTATGATTTGACTTACACACACACACAAACACACACACACTTCTCCTGGAAATATTTTTTCTTTCAGGCCTCTGTTCAAATGTCACTTCCTGAAGGAAGTCTTCCCCGATCACCCCCACCTCCTCTACAGAGAGTCAGTTATCTCTGTTATACCCATTCACAGTACCTTGTGGGATTTATTACAATTGATATCAATTAATAATTATTTAATACCTGTCTCCACTGGAAGTACCACAGGGATTAGGTCAATCTCCAAACCCAGCAGCTGCCACATAAGACACGTGACTCAGAGTCTTTCTTCCTTTGGAAAGGAGGGAAGAAAAAAAAAGGAATAATAATAGTAACAACAGTTACTGCCCTCCCGCTGTGAGCCAGTGGTTTAGGCGCTTTATGCATATGAACACATTTTATTCTTACAACGGGGTTGCAAGCATTTTACAGATGTGGAAATAGAGGCTTGGAAAGAGACAAAGCCGCCTGCCCAAGATCACCCAAGAGGCAGGATTCAAACCAGGTAGTCTGGTTCCAGATCCTCTAGAAGGAAAAATGGAAGAGAGGGAGGAAGTGGAGAGAAGGAAAAAGAAGTCATCCCCCCCACCCCACCCCCCAAGTGGCAGGATGAAACATTTTACCCCCCTTCGGTTCTTGGAAAGTTATAAGAAAGAACACCATAAATGAGAATTCCGTAATACCTAAGAAACCCTTGCAAACTGACAGTATTGGACCTCAACAAAGAGACAGTAGGATTGAAGCATGACAGACAGCTGTCTTATCTAGAGAAGTAGGTAACATGCATTGTAGATAAATACACTATCTGATGTGGGTTAATAGGCTTCATTGAATTAACGATGACAGAATAATTACAGCGACAAGCGACAGCAGCAGGGAAGCGGGTGGGGGAGTGGGGGGAGGTTCTAATTGAGAATAATTCAAGCACGCAGCAAGATCGGAAGGGTTTTGTTTTGTTTTGTTTTTTGAGTTGGAGTCTCACTCAGTCGCCCAGGCTGTAGTGCAGTGGCCGCTCCTGGCCACCGCAGCCTCGACCTGCTGGGCTCAGGCGATCCTTCCGCCTCAGCCTTCCAAGTAACTGGAACTACAGGCACGCGCTACCATGCCTGCTAGTTTTTTATTTATTGTAGAGATGAGGTCTCACCAAGTTGCCCAGGTGGGTCTCGAACCCGTGGGCTCAGGCAATCCACTCACCTCAGCCTCCCAAATGCACGGGATGGAAGTTTTGACTGTAGGACTATGGGAAACTTCCCTGAGATCGGTGCTTTATTATTTTCATTATTTTAAATCATCAGTATCCACTCTGGCACATCTGAACTTTCTGCAAGCCAACAGGAAGTTATCCACAGGACAGGAAATATTAATAAGAGAAATAAGAAAAGCAAGGAGTTTTTATGTCTGCCCTTTCTTCTCAAATAGGATTTGACCCTCACCTTAAATGTTTAGATGGAATCCTAGAAAGCATAAGAAACTGGGGATTCCATTCAGGTAATCACAGCAGCAATAATAATAGCTTGCATATATCGAACCCTTACCTCCAGCCAAGCTCTGAAATCAGCAGTCCTTACACTTTAGCCCACTGAATTCCAAAAATAATTTTGTGGAATGGGAACAAATATGTTCACTCATTTTATGAGTAAGATCATTGAGACTCAGAGAAGTAAAGTGACTTGTCCATGACCACATAGCAAGGAAAATGCGGAAAGGGATTCCAAGTTAGAGTTAAGAAAGCAAGGTATTAGAATGATGCCCAGGAAAAAGTCACTTCTGAAAAAGGAGGTGGATTCATGAACACGTAAAGTGGTAGGCTTAGGTGTAATTTGTTGATGAGCATGAGTTCCATTTAATTAAATAAGGATCTACTAGGTACCTGTCATGGACTCAGCGTGGTGAAAGGTTCCAGTGGCAGATTGTTTTTTTCCAAAGATCACCATAATGATATCTCCCATACCACATGTTCCCATACTGTGACCTTCCTTGCTGCTCCTTGTGTTGAGTGATGGAGTCTCTGATCCCTCCTCCTTGAATCTTAGCAGCTGCCTCAATCATTGAGACTATAGCAGAAAAGATGCTATTTGGCTTCCAGGGCAATAGCATAAAAATCTTATGCACTTCTTCCCTGCTCTCTTGGGATGCTCACTCTTGGACCCCAGTCACCATGTTGTGAGGAAATGCAAGTAGCCCATGTGAAGAGACCACATGAAGAGGCCACACATAGATGTTTCAGCTAACTGGCTAGCTGAGGTCTTAGCCAACAGATAGAAAGAAAAACAGGCATGTGACAGAAGATACTTTCAGATGACTTAGTCACCAGGCATCAAGTCATCCTCAACCTTTGAGTTTCCCCAGACTTCATGAAGCAGAAGAAAGCCATCCTCTCTGGTCTGAACTCTTGACCCACAGAACCCATGAGCATAATAAAATTATGATTTATGGTACTAAATATTGTTGTTATTTATTACACAGTGATAGTAACTGGAAGAGCCCCCATATATTTTTAATAACAAAAAGTAATCCAAATGTCCATCAACAGATGAACAGATAAATAAAATGCGATCTATCTATACAATGGAATATTATTCAGCCATAAAAAGGAATGAAGTACTGATACATTCTACAACATTGATGAGCCTGGAAAGCATTATTTAATGAAAGAAACCAGACAGAAGGCCATATATCATATGATTCCAAATAGATGAAGTATCCAAAATAGGCAAATCCATGGAGCTAAAAAGTAGATTTGTGGTTGCCAGAGGCTAAAGGCAGGAGTGAATGGGGAATGGCTGCCTAGCAGGTAGAGGAATTTCGGGAATGGGGCATCATGAAAAGATGCTAGAATTAAACAGTGGTTATGGTTGAAGAATCTTGAGATTATACAAAAACTACTGAACTATACACTTTTAAATGGTGAATTTTATGGGATGTGAATTATGTCTTAATGTGAAAATATACCATAGTAGGCTGGGCTCGGTGGTTCAGCCTGTAATTCCAGCACTTTGGGAAGATGAGGCGAGTGGATTGCCTGAGCCCACGGGTTCAAGACCAGCCCGGGTGACTTGACGAGCCCTCGTCTCTACAATAAATCAAAAATTAGCCAGGCGTGGCAGCGCGTGCTTGTAGTTCCAGCTACTTGGAAGGCAAGGCGGAAGGATCGTGGAACCCAGCAGGTTGAGGCTGCAGTGGCCAGAAGCATGCCACTGCACTACAGTCTGGGTGACACAGTGAGACTCCAGTTCAAAAAAAGAAAATATACCATAGTAGAGTCTTCTGTGAGAGTGAAAACTCACAAGCTTTGAGGTCAAGTAGACAGGTTGTTGTCCAGGAACTAGCAGTTTCTAACTATGTGGATGTGGGCAAATTTCTCAGTCCCTCTGGGGTTCTGATTACCCATCTGTAAAATGGGAATAAGACTCACTTTGCAGGACTGCTATCATGGTTAATGACTATCTTTGTCAAAGATTGTAACAGAAACTCGTTTAAGCAGCATAAACCAAAACAAGCATTTTATGAAAGGAATCAGGAACATTTTACAGAAGCCCAGGTCACTAAGAACAATTTGGTCACATAAGAAATGTGAACCAGGAATTTTAAATCTATCAAAAACCAAGATTGATATTCTTTTTGGCATATGTGTAGTGAATAGGGGAATTTCTTTAAAATTACTGATTCATGGAAAATCAAGATTTTGCACTGTATTTTAAAGTTAATCCATTAGAGTCACTTAGTTATTTGCAAAATAACATTTTTGTAAGGGAGAATTAATTTGAATATCAAATAAGAAAAGGCTCAATACCCTAGTTGGTAGGGCTGGAAAGCAGTTAATGGTCACAAGCTTGGAGCGCAAAATCAACCTCCTGTGACAAATTTAGTTTAGGACCTTAGGAGGACAAATGGGCTTTTCAACAATAATCATTCAAACAAATAACAAATTTTTTATATCTCAAGGTCACAATAAATTAGTCCTAGGGACTGTTAAAACAAAACTTTTTTACAATATTAAAAGTGCTTTCCTATTTTATAAACAAAAATTAGAAAGAAACTGAATTCTCTGCTGGTAAGACACAAACTTACATACAGACTTTAACTTAATTCTTTACGGTAGCTGCCCTCATAGCCAAAGACCTTCTTTGTGAATCTGAAAGGGTGGCTCTCAGTTCTGGCTGCATGTTCAAATCACTGTGTACTTTTTAAAAAATACCAATGCCCAGACCCCAACCAAGAAGTCTGATTATGAGTATGATGTAAGGACTGCCACATCTGAAGACAGCAAGGAACCCCAGAGAGGCTGGGCTGGAGCATAGTGAGTGGTGGTGAGCAGGACAGGAGTGAAGGTAATTGAGAGGTAAAGGAGGGCAGATTATGTGGGTCCTGGCATGCCAATGTGAGAGCTTCCGATTTTACTCTAAAACAGTGGTCTCCTACCTTTTTAGTATCAGAAACTGGTTTTGTGGAAGACAATTTTCCATGGGTGATGGTGCGGTGGGGAGAATCATCAGGCATTAGACTTTTGTAAGGAGCTTGCAGCCTAAATCCCTCTCATGTGCAGTTCACAATAGGGTTTGTGCTTCTATGAGAATCTAATGCCTCCACTGATCTGACAGAAGACAGAGCTCTGCCCACCTACCACTCACCTCTTGCTCTGCAGACCTGGTTCCTAACAGGCCACGTACCAGTACCAGTCTATAGCCCAGGGGTTGGAGACCCCTGCTCTAAAAGACGTAGGAAGACATTATATGGGGTCACTTGGCTGCAAGTGACATAAACCCAACTCAAATCAGCCCAAGCAAAACTGGGAAATCACTGGCTTTTCTAAGTCTGCAGATAGAGGTGACCTGAGGTTCAGTGTTATTCTCTTTCTCTCTCTCTCTCTCTCTCTCTCTCTCTCTCTTCTCTTCCTTTCTCTCTCTCTCTGCCTATCTCTCTCTCTGTCTCTTTCTCTATCTCTATCTCTCTCTTTCTGTCACTCTCTCTCAGTGTGTCTCTGTCTTTCTCTCTGTCTCTCTGTCTCTCTCTGTCTCCCTCCCCACCCCCAACTTTCCATCTCCTGGCTCTATTCTCTATGTAGACAAGAATTCTCCTTGTGGCAGAGAAGACAGCCCCTGGCAGGCCCTGACTCACTTCTCCCAGCCCCATAATCCAAAATATAAGACTCTGTCTCTCACAGCTCTATATTTTAAAACAAGATCCTGACCAACTGATTGGTTCAGCTTATGTCACATGCACACACCTGGACCAACCAAGAAGACCAAGGTATTGAGGAACTCTGGTCTCACTCTCGTAGCTGCTCACTCCTGTAGCTAGAGTGAGGGAAAAGGTAGGATGCTATGATTGGAAAGTCAGGACTGGTGTGGGAGAAGAACAACTCCCTAAGAAAGTGGAAATACTCAACAGTCAAAACAATACAGGTTCACTACATGACAGTGTGAAACTGTACATTTGCTTTGTTAATTTGGTCAACCCATGCATATGAATGGGCCATGGAGGATCAGTAACATTTATTTTCTCTATCCCTATTCCTCTATTAACTCAGGAAAGACTAGACATAACACTTAGAGCTCCACGGAACATTCTTTTTCTCTCTCTCTTCTCTCTTTTGTATTCCTTGTTCTATCACTCTCTATCTCTATTTCTCTATCTCTCTCTCCTTTACATTCTCCTCTCTTTGAAGACCATCTTTCTCTGTTTTTCTTTACAATTTTCAAATAAATATGGTTTCCTATAACTTTATTAATCTCAAGTTTCTAATTCATCAGAGCAGAAAGTGGTCACTCAGTGTAGCTTGACATCACTTTGCAGTCCACACGTCCAACACTGAATAACAAACATTGGTGTTCCATTTCAAATTTCTAGAAGAAAAAATACAATTTTCCTGACTTGGTTCAGGAGTTCTGATCCAAGTTCTTACTGTCCACTTTTTTCTCTTCACAGATAAGAAGGCAGACTCTGAGAAATCAAGCAAAGAGCTTTTTAACTCTCCTAGATAATTGATATGCTAACTGCAGGCCAGATGTCAGGCTAAAAGCTTTGTCATGCACTATTTCATTGATACCTCATGATCATCCTATAAGTTAGGCACTATTATTATCTCCATTTGACAGATGAGGAAGTCGAGGTTTAGAGGGTTCAAGTAATTAGCTCAAGGTCACATAACTAAAGAGATTGTCTGAATAAAGAGCTCTTGTTCTTAACCACCACACCGTACTGCCACATACCACACCAGAATACTTTTTAAAAAATTTTTATTTTAAAGATCTGGGGTATAATTCAGGGTTAGGTATACAAATGTTAATTATGTAGGTACCCTTGTTGATGAGGTATGCCCCCCACCCCAGGCAGTTTCCTGCTACTGCCAATTCCACCCCCCTCCCCTGGCAGTTTTCCCCTACTGACCAGGGCACTTTTGTTATTATCCCTGTAAAAATAGGGGACTAGTATAGTAAATTCTCTCAACATTGTGCGTGAACACACTGGGCTACTTTGTTTTATTTTACATAAGGAATGACATTGGAAGAGACAAGTTCAAAGCTAGTGAGAAAGAGAAAAGCAGCCCCTAACACCTGGGAATTGGCCTGGCACTGACAGCAAAGTCTTGGTGTTTCCCTAAACATGAACAATTTCACAGAGCATCAACATTAGACAATGCCACTCTGTGGTCATGATGAACCATGACAAGAAGATCACTCTCTAATCATGTATGAACACAGACAAAACATGAACATTGTCCAAGCCACAAAATACCAAATATGACCCTCTCTTGGCTAATGCAAGTGACTGCCATTCTTCACCAGTCACAGCTTTAGGCTCGCTCTAGTCTGTCTTCCCTCCTTCCTAGTAGATAAGATTTATTGAAATCCCCAATCATAAAACTGCCTTTTTTTTCCAGATAGCACCCAACCCAGTGCAAACCCCAGCTTGCTTGGACCTTCCCTCAAATCACACAACCAAAGTCCAAATGCCATCATCAGTCCTTTCTAACACCTTCCACATTCCCCATGGTGTGCATTCTTCCTCACTGCAGTGAACAAGAGACCCAACTTGGCCAACTACAAGTGTGTTCATGGAGATCTTTGGCTGGAGGGTGTCAACACTGGTCACTTTTGCTTCTCAGAGCCCTGTTCTAATGGACCAAAGGCCTCTCTGTCTCCCTTGACCAAAAAACTTGAAAGCCACAGTCCTTGGCCCTAGTGAACAGAGTGATGCAAACAGAATGCCAGTGACCAAAGGCAACCACACCTTTACACAGACAAATAAAATGAAAATGTAGAAGGCCATTTCTGCATCTTGCTCTGGAACAGGGACCCCTTGCACCATAAAATGAATAGAACACAGTGAGACAGGCTCATGGAGACATACCTCAATGTTGTTTGGAATTTCTCCACTCCTCTCTGACCCCAAAGCTCTTCTCTGTTACTCTGAGCTGTACAATGTTGGCCCCTAACAGTTGAGAAACTGAAAAAACCACCCAAGACCCAGTTTTGTACTTCCTACAAGACCATGGTAAAGTTCAAGTTTTCCATAAATGTTAAAAAAAACCTTCACAGATTAGAGAGCAAGTGGTTTGCTTCATCCAGGTGTCCTCAGTCTAGGTGCATGGAACTGACTCAGCACGTCAGGGGATGGAAGTCAAGAGATGTTGTTCTTGAAAGCACCCCAAGGGACTCTCATGTGCAGCCCTGGTTGAGAATCACTACTCTAGCCATTCAACTGGTATTTACTGAACATGTACTGAGTTGTGGGAACTGGGAACTAGGGATGCTTTGGCAAATAATACAGACATGATTCCTGTCCTTAGAGAGTCTACACTCTGGGGGAGAGACATTCAACCAATAAGCATCTAATTATACATTGTGGTAAGTGTTATGAAGACAATTTATAGTGTGCTGTGGCAGAAGACAACAGGAGGAACACTTTAGATAAGAAAGAAGTTAAAGGAGGCAAAATGAAGCTGAGATTATAAGGGTAAGAGGGAGCAAGCACTGACGAGGGGAAGTAAACGTACTCTAAACAGAAGAAGCAGTATGTACAAAGGCCCTGAGGTAGGAAAGGTGTGTTCAAAGAAGTGAAAAGAGACTACCATGGCTCAAGTGAGTCATGAGAGCTGACAGGTTTCTGTTTCCTTGGGCTGCCATACAAAGTGCCACAGGCTGGGTAGTTTAAACAACAGAAATGCATTTTTTTCATAGTTCTAGAGGCAAGAAGTCCAAGATCAAGGTGTCAGCAGGATTGATTCCTTCTGAGGACTGTGAGGAAAGGATCTATTCCAGAATCTTTCTCCTGGAGAGAGGTTTGTAGACAATCATTTTCTCCCTGTGTCTTCACATAATCTTTCCTCTGCATATGTCTGTGTACATATTTCTTTCTCATTTTTTTAGATTCAAGGAGCACATGTGTGGGTTTGTTCCATGGGTATATTTTGTGATGATGAGTTTTGGGCTTTTATTAAGCCCATGATCCAAATGGTGTCCATGGTACCCAATGGGTAGTTTTTCAATTCTTAGGCCTCTTCCTCCCTAACCTCTTTAGAAGTCCCCAGTGTCTATTGTTTCCATTTTTATGTTCATGTGGTGAACGCAATTTCTCATAAAGACACTGGTCATCTTGGATTAAGGCCCATGCTTATGAAATCGTTTGGACACGATTATCTCTGTAAAAGTCTTATCTCCAAACAAGGTCACACTTGGAAGTACTGAGGGTTAGGATTTAGGATTCTGAAAGAAGAATTGTAGGGGGACTCAGTTCAGCCCATAACAGCACAGTAAAGGGATTTGGAATTTATTTAAAATGTAATGGGATTGGAGGGCTTTAAACAGGTGGCGAGTTAAATGGTTGCTCTGGCTATTATGTTGACAATAGAGTAAAAGTAGTGAGACCTTGAGCCAGTTACGCTCAGATACCAGTTCTGCCCCTTACTCGCCCTGTGACCTTGGGCACGCTACTCAACCTCTCAGAGACTCAGTCTCTACGTTTGTAAAACTGGGATAATTATGGTACCACCCACATAGAGTTGTTGTGAGAATTAACAACTCTACTATACTAAATGATAAATAAATGTTCAATATTAATTTTTAGCCAACTTGGCAAGTGACAGTAGTGCTTGTGATAGGCAGCTTCTAAGTGGCTCCTAACTATCTCATTTTTTTGTATTTATACCCTTGTGGAATCCCCTTCCCTTAAGTGTGAACCAGACCTAATGACTTACTTCTAATGACTAAAACTAACAAAAGGGGTAGAATGTCACTTCCAAGGTTAGGTTATTATATTAGTCAGCTCAGGCTGCCATCCCCCAATACCACAGACTGGAGGACTTCACAACAGGCATTTATTTTCTCACAGTCTGGAGGCTAGAGGTCCAAGATCAAGATGACAGCAGGGTTGGTTTCTGGTGAGGGCTTTCTTCCTGGCTTGCAGATGGTGGCCTCACATAACCTTTTCTCTCTGTGAGAGTGGAGAGAGAGATCTCTGGTGACTTTTCCTCTTCTTATAAGGACATCGGTCCTATTAGGTTAGGACCCCACTCTTATAACTTAATTTAACTTAAGTACCTCCTTAAGGACCCTGTCTTCAAATAGAACTTCAGCATATCAGTCTGGAGATGGAAGGGAGGGTTGCAATTCTGTCCATAGTAGTTATAAAAGACTGTGGCTTGTGCTTGTCTCCCTTCTCCTCCTCCTCTCTCTCGTGCATGCATGAGATAAATACAGATATCTCTGTCTAGCAAGGAACTGAGGGCAGCTTCTGGCCAACAGTCAACTAGGATCTGAGGCCCTCAGCTCAACAACTCTCAAGGAACTTAATTCTTCCAACCACCACATGAGCTTGGAAGTGGAACCTCCCCAAGCAGAGCCTTGAGATAATAACAGCCTTCCTGGGTACCTTGGTGACAGCCTGGGAGAGATTCTGAGCAGAAGCCCCAGCTAAGCTATACCTGGATGCCTAACCTCCAGAGACTGTGTTGTTTTAAGTTGCTAAACTTTGGGAAAATCTGTTATGCAGCAATAGAAAACAGAGTGTCTTAGGCCAGTAGAAGAATGATAAGGACAGAGATAAATGGGTAAATTTCAAGGACTGTTTGGAGGTTGAAACAATAGGTCTGGGAGATAGGTTGAATAAGAAGGGATAGGAAAGAGTCAAGTATGAACATTGAAATTTTGTCCCTGGAAACTGTGTGGATGGGGGCTTCGAACTACACAAGGTCTATGGAGCTCTGCCAAGTAGAATCCGAAACTGAGAATAGAGACAAACAGCTCCTCTTTCAGAATTAGATTTATCTCCTTGCCAAAAGTAAACATTTCTACTATCCATTCAAATGGGGAAAATTAAGGATTCCAGTTAAGAATTTCATCACTATCCAGCAGAAACTGGGCAATAGAGATGACGATTTAAGAAACAGATAACGACTTACACAGAGGTGTCGGGTTCATTGTCCAGTCACATTTCAGGGAACAGCAGTTTTGACAAGCATCAAATGCTTTTCAGATGAAGAGGGTATGGATTTACTAGTTACCTTTCATTAAACATTTGCTATGTCTGAGCTACTCTGTTAAGTGTCTTATGTGGATTATCTCAATCTTTACAGCAATTGTGCGAGGCAATTATTGTTATCTCCACTTTAGAGATGAGGAAACTGATCTCAAAATGGTTAGTAACCAAATTCACACAGTAAATAGAAAGCCAAAAATATCAAATAAAAAATGATAACAACAAGGAAAGACAAAAAAAATCCCACCAAGTCTCTTGGATTACAGAAGTAGAATAAAAAAATCACTAAGTCAAACTAAACTACTGCTATCCTGAAACAACAATACATAAACCATAGGTCATAAAATCAGGGACTCTGGAGTGTATAATTTATATAATTGCATGCTCCTTAGACTGAAGTTCTATCAAAGTTTAATAACCAAACAAATTAGCTATAGGCGCCTGTCCCTTCGCTAAAACCTGAGCAATACCACAGATCCACAGTAAAAACTTTATCATGAGGGCTCCTTTCATAACAGCAGGTGGTTGTGATTTTCTTTTTTCTTTCTTGTTTCTTTTTTCCCATACTTTGGGGAATCAACTGTGTTTGGTTTCAAGTTTAAAAAACAACCTCCATGACTTTGAGCAATGGGTTAAAAGAGCTGTTCTCACATGTGGATTGAACAAAGGGAAAAGTTACAGAAAAACATTCAAACAGAAATTGCTTCCAGCCATTTTCTTGGGAAAAGTCAGTGCTACAATTTAATCCGTCTACCCAAAGTCCTGTCTTCTAACATTTTACATCTGTATGTATGTTTTACATGGTTTTCGAATTGCTCTCAAATTCAGTATTTCTTGGTATTTCAATGCCTCCATTTTCTTTTCTATAAAAAGGAGGCAAAGTTGGATTCAGTGGTGCCCACCTGTAATCCCAGCTACTCAGGAGGCCGAAGTGGGAGGATCACTGGAGCCCAGGAGTTTGGGACCAGCCTGGCAACATAGCAAGACCCCCACCTCAAAAAAATTTTTTAAAAATTTAAAAGGGAAGCAGTAAAGTGCTTATCCCAATGTCTGGTACATAGTTAAGGATGCTTTAATAATAGCACTATTGTTAATCATATTATCATGTATCCATTCAACAAACACCTAGGTAGAACATAGCAAAATGAAATCCAATATTTCATCAATCTGTGGTTCTAAAGAACTAGTAGAGAATCCAGAATGTCTATATATAGCAGCAAGAACCCAGCTAGAAACAGAAGGTAAGACTCTTGTCTGAAAGTGGTTATGGGGAAGGGCAGCTGATGGATGTTTGAGGGGTTAAAACTATCTTGCTGCTACTATTTCTTGGCCCTTTCAGAAAAGTCAAGTGCTGTTATCACCATTTAATCAATAAGAAATTGAGGCTGGCACAGCTTTAATGACCTCTCAAAAGTGCAAAACCAGGGCATGGAAAATCAGACCCCTTGGAAGTGTTGAGCTGCCTTGGGGAAGAGACTTTGCCTGAAGGGTTTACCACTCTATCTCCAGGGCATAGACACAGTGCCCAACACAAAGCAGGTCTTAGGCATGTTCCAGGGAGCAAAGGGACTCTTATGCCCTGATTTATTGAGGGAGAGCTCTCAGAAGAAAAGGAATGATGGAAGTGAAACCAAAAAGCAGAGCAGGGTAGGCAAGGATTGGGTTCAGCAGAGGCCTTGCCTCAGATGGACCCCAGAGAAAGCATGAATACCAACACAGAGTTGTCCAAGTGGCTTCAAGAGGCCAGCCTGTCATAAGCTTTCTCCATGGGCAGTGGGGTGCCCTTAGAGGGGGTGCAGGCCATAACCTCCTGGGCAAGTCCAAGCACCATCAGCTGAGCACAATTCTCTGGGAAGGAAGAGCCATCAATACTCAGAACAATTACCTTAGACCCTAGATGGCATCTTGGTGGGAAACTGGTGGTATCCAGGACAGTGCTCCATAAATATTTGTTGGATGAATGACTCATAACTGGAACATAGCTTGTTACTCTGTCTCTTCTTTATTTTCTTTCTTTCTTTCATTTGTTTCTTCATTCATTCATTTATTTGAGACAGTGTCTCCCTCTATTGCCTAGGCTGGAGTGCAGTGGCACAATCATAGCTCATGGCAACCTCAAACTCCTGGACCCAAGCAACCCTACCACCTCAGCCTCTAGAGTAGTTGGGACTACAGGCACATGCCACCACGCCCAGCTAATTTTTTGGGGGGTAGGGGCAGAGATGAGGAGTCTCTATGTTGCCCAGGCTGGCCTCGAACTCCTGGCCTCAAGCCATTTTCCTGCCTCGATCTCTCAAAGTGCTGAGATTACAAGCATGCGCCACCACATCCAGCAATTCTACTCTCTCTCTCTCTCTCTCTCTCTCTCTCTCTCTCTCTCTCTGTTCTTTCTCTATTTCCAAGGTGGGACTTTCATCTTACAAACATGTCACAATCATTGTCTCTAATCCAGAAACCTTCCCCTGCACAACTAAATAGCCTGGCAAGAGTCACCTCTTACCATGTTTAATTACCCCTTGGGAGGAGAAAGGATATAACCATTGAAGCATTAAGCTACAGACTAATACCTTCACCCATCATCCAAGGCCACTACAAATTAACGGTTGCATTGGGTTTTTGTCTGACAGCTGGACAAAGCTAATTCTTGTCAAAGGACCTGAGATGTAGCATAAAAAGTCCACTCAAATTTTATCTCCCAGAGAGGGTATTTGCTTCTCACATTTTCGTACCACTAGAGCCGAGAACTGGGGGCCAATGTACCTTTCACACCAAGTCGGTATTAAAGCAGGAATGTGTGGTATAATCATTACTGCCAAGAGGAACCAGTTCTTTCTGCTTTTTTTTTCTTTTAATGACACCCATTCACCATTTGGCTTTCAAATGCCCTGCCCCCTGGAGAGATCTGCTAGCCACCCCCTCCCACCACCACTTTGTTCATCCTCTTCTCTATCCCACAAACAAAAGCATCCCATAAGTGGGAAGAAGGATTTGGCAAGGGAAGGGTTACAATACAGCTTTTTCCAAAAAGGAGAGATCCATCCATTCTCCACCCTGCTGCTAGAGTGAGCTCCTGCAAAACTGCTATTGTGCTCTGGGTTAAGATCCTTTAATCTTGGGATTAAAGATCTTGCACCACCTTTAATAGGGCTTATAATGCTTGATGTAAGTGGCCCACACCTGCTCTCTCTCCAGCCACAATGATTTCCTTTCAGTTCCTACACCCTGCACAAGATCTTCACATGTGCTGGTCCCTCCGCTGAATGTCCCTCCAGCTGTTTCTTCAGATCAGAGCTTAGCTGCCATGTCTCAAGCTCCCCTGTCTCATTCAGATGTGCTATGGGTTGTCACAATACTTTTTGTTCATGGCACATCACAGTTTGTTACTGTAGATTTATTTAGGTATTCTCCCAACACAGGTACCCCAGAAGAAAGTTCTTATTTTGATGCCTATAAAATGCCTCTATCTGTTTTTTCAATTTGTTCCTGGCACAGAAGAAAAAGGGTACACTCTCTCATTCTATTTTACTTTTCCTTTCTTTTTTTTTTTCTTTTTGAGTTGAGGTCTCACTCTGTCACCCAGGCTGGAGTGCAGTGGGACAATCATGACTCACTGCATCCTCAAGCTCCTGGGCTCAGGTGATCCTTCTGCCTCACCCTCCCAAGTAGCTGGGACTATAGGCATACATCACCACATTTAGCTAATTTTTTTTTTTTGTAGAGACGAGGTCTCATTCTGTGTCCCAGGCTGACGAGGTCTCATTCTGTGTCCCAGGCTGGTCTTGAACTTCTGGGCTCAAGTAGTCCTCCCGCTTCAGCCTTTCTAAGTGCTAGGATTACAAGTATGAGTCACTATGTCCAACCATCTCTCTCATAAACTATGTAGGAAACATTACTTACCTGAGGCCACATGGTTTGTTGGTTGGTTGGTTGGTCAGTCAGCTGGTTGACTAGATTGTTTGTTTTCTTAAGGTAAAGTTGGCAATTTTCTCCTGATATTCAACCCCTTTTGCAAACATCCTGTGTTATCCTCTCATTAGTTCCGGGAATTGCTGTCTTCCTAATTTACTGCTGGTCAAGGAAGAATGTCCTAGAACTGAGTAAAGAACCACACAGAAACTTCATAAGGCCTAGAGATCTTACTGGCATCGTCACCAACTTCTTCTAGGAATACCTTCCTTAGACTCCTGAAATCATCAACTTTCACATCCATACTTTCTCCTGACTTCACCTCAAAGCCTATCTTTAAAACCACATAAATAGACTAGGAGTAGTACACTTACAATCCCAGCACTTTGGAAGGCCAAGGCAGGAAGATTGCTTGAGGTCAGGAGTTCAAGATCAGCCTGGGCAAAATAGCAAGATTCTACCTCTACAAAAAAAGGTTTTTTTTAAGTTAGTCGAGTATGGTGGTACACACCTGTAGTCCCAGATACTCAGGAGGCTAAGGGGGAAGGATCACTTGAGCCCCGAATTTCAAGGCTGCAGTGAGCTATGAGGGTACCCCATCCTGTGACTACACTCCAGCCTAGGCAACAGAGTGAGGACCTTTATCTTAAAAAAATAAAAAATTAAATTTAAAAAATCATATAAAGTAAAATATCTTGGTCAACATAATACTAATAGTTAGACTGTACAGCACTGACTCCAATGTGCCAAGCCTGTGCTGAGCAGGTTATACATCTTAATCTTGCTGCCTTGCAACAGTTTGACAAGGCAGGCTGAGCAGATGATGTCACTCTTAGAGGGTGGAGGGAAACACAGCATCTTGCCCGAGGTCTCATGGCACCTGAGTGGCAACTCCTGGCTTTATACCCAGCTTGGTCTGACATGAAAGTCCATGGTCTCTTTGTCCCATCATATTACTCTGAGGTCACTCTGTCAGGACTGGGGCAGAGTCCTTTATCTTCTCAGCCACAAGGCTCAGCCTAGAGGGTCCCCCACTCTGTGACAGTCTTCCCAGAATGTGCATTGGCCTTCGTGAGCCAAGATGCCCTCATAAAGCAAGTGTCAAACTAGTCAACATAAAAAGAGGGCAATGCAAAGTCTAGTAGAAACCCCACATCCTTGGTGAACATCGCCAAATAGACACAAGATCATGTCAAGAAAACAAGCTCCAAACAAAGGGTACACATGGACATATGGAGTGGAATAATGGACACTGGAAACTGCAAAAGGGGGTATGGTAAGAGGGGGTGAAGACTGAAAAAATACCTATTGGGTACAATGTTCACTATTCGGATGACAGGTACACTAAAAGCCCAGACTTCACCGCCAAGCACAATATGCATGTAAGAAATCTGCACTTGGACTCTCTAAATCTATAAAAGTTAATTTATTTTTTTAAAAAGAAAATGAGCTCCCTCTGTAATCAGCACTCCAATCATCAAAAACAGTTGGTTTTTTGACTGCCCAGTTTCTCCTTTTTATAGCAATGCCCATTTTTCTCCTGAAGTTTTAAAAATATCTTTAAAGTGGTGGCTCACTCCTATAATCTCAGCACTTTGGGAGGCGGAGGCGAGAGTATTGCCTGAGCCCAGGACTTCAAGACTAGCCTGGACAACTTGGCAAGAGCTAGTCTCTACAATAAACAAAAAAATTAGCCAAGTGTGGTGGTGCACGCCTATAGTCCCAGCTACTTGGAAGGCTGAGATGGAAGGACCACCTGAGCCCAGCACATTGAAGCTGAGGTAACTGTGAGTGTGCCGCTGCACTCCAGCCTCGGCATCAAAGTGAGACTGTGACTCATTAAAAATAAATAAATAAATAAATTCAAGTCCTAAATTTACATACCTCGAAATTAAAAGATTGTCTTAAATTTGCATACATTGAAATTGATTTTGTGGTGTATAATTCTGCGGTCATGCAGCACCATAATCGAGATACATAGGAATCCTACCACCCTGAAATATTCCCTTGGTGGTCCCTGACAGTTCATTTTCTATCCCCCCTGTCAGAGCCCATTTGTTGGAACTGATAGTCAAGTGGCCCAAGCAAAAGAAGGGACATACACACCCTCCTGGAGCCAAACCTCAAACAAAGAAGTGAAGACTGAGAAGGACTGGGCTCTCTCTCCTTCAGCATCCTGATGGGGCAGAGGATGGGCCTCCTATCTAGATCCCCTGATGGCCAGGTGTTTCCTGTATCCACCTGGCATGCCTCTTTGGAAGATATTTTCTTACTCCTACATGGTTTTAGAGCAGGAGTCCTCAAACTTTTAAAACAGGGGGCCAGTTCACTGTCCCTCAGACTGTTGGAGGGGCGGACTATAGTTTTTTTAAAAAAAACTAAGAAAACATTCCTTTTTTAAAAAAAAAACTATAGTCTGCCCCTCCAATGGTCTGAGGGACAGTGAACTGGCCTCCTGTTTTAAAAGTTTGAGGACCTCTGTTTTAGAGGATAGAGGTAAAGTGCTTTTTCCCCTGTGGAATCAGAGTAACTGGCTTCAAACCCTGGGTCTGTCACTAGACAGGTAACTATGGGCAAGTCATACAACATCACCGGGGCTCAGTTTTCTCATAAATTAACCAGAGTTAATAATACCCAAAGCACGGAGTTGTTTATTCTAGAGACAGGGTCCCTTTCTGTCACCCAGGCTGGAGTGCAATGGCTCACCACAGCCTTGAACTCCTAAACGCAAGTGATCCTCCTGCCTCAGCCTCCCAAGTAATTGGGACTACAGGTGCATGCCACCACACCCAGCTAATTTTATTTTTTGTAGAGATGGCATTGTCCTAAACGCTTTAAGTATATTACACCTTTCAATTCTTAAACAACTGGCTGGGCACAGTAGCTCATGCCTGCAATCCCAGCACTCTGGGAGGCCAAGGAGAGAGATCTCTTGAGCCCAGGAATTTGAGGCTAGCCTAAGCAACATAGCAAGACTTCACCTCTGCAAAGACAAAAAATTAACCAGTCTTGGTGGTGTGCACCTACAGTCCCAGCTATTTGAGAGACTGAGGCTGACAGATCGCCCGAGCCCAGAAGGTCAAGGCTGCAGTAAGCCATGGTTGTACCACTGCACTCCAGCCTGGGCGACAGAGTGAAACTCCAACTCAAAAAAAGCCCCAGATTCTGATTCAGTAGATCTTAGGTAGGGCCTGAGATTCTGCTTTTCTCACAAGCTCCCAGGTGGTGTTGGTCCAAGGATCACACTTTGATTAGCAAATGTCTGGCAAAAAGTGTGGTCACTCCAGGGCTCCCTAGTACAAGAAAACCCTGTGTCCTTCGCCCATCACCCTCACAGGGGCCGGGCCCAAATGCAGGACAGCTGCTGCTTTGGGCTAGTTTGCTCAGAACATCTGGGCCCTCCCACAGTTACAACTCACCCCACTCAGATGACAGACGGTATTCCCCGGGGGCCCAGAAGGAAACATACTGTCATTTAGGGCCACCGGAGAATCTCCTCCAGTCCCAGATCCAGTCAGTCTGAGACCTCTGAGCCAAGTTGCTCCCACTCATCCTTTTCTGTCCAGTGCCCAACCCCTGTGCTCTGAGCCTCCTCTCCAAATAAACTCACTAAGCCTCCCACCACCCGCCACCACTTTCCTTCGCACCTGAGGCAATTATTACTTGTCATAAACAAGAACTGCCAGCTGTGAGTAGCATTCAGCTCACTGTTCTTAAAATGCTTTCTAATCATTTCTCTCAGAGAAGAATTCTCGAGTCCCACGATAGTTCTGTGCAGCCAATCACAGTGCGGTCCCAGGCCCATGTTTTGGTAAGACAATCTGTCACGTCAGTCAGAGAGACGCAGGATTCTTGCTGCAGGAAAGAAGGAGAAAGAGAGAGAAAGCAAGGGAGGGAGGAAGAGAAGGAAGGATGGAGGGAGAGAAGGAGGGAGGGAGGGGAAAAGAGAGCCAGAGAGAATGATAGGTCCAGGGGAAGTTGGTAGGCAGTGGCCAGTGAGATGGTGGGGAGGCGCAGAGGTGGGGTAGAGAGAGAAAGTCTCCTCCTTCTCTGGAAATGCTGCTGACTGCAGAGTCTCCCCGGAGCATGTCCCTACAGAAGCTCACAAATGTCACCAGACAGGAGGAAACTTCTGCTTTTCCAACACCTGGAGGCCCCGCCCTGCCCCAGCCATATTCGCATTTATTTCGTGTTTGTCTCTCAATCCCCATTCTCTGAATGAAGATGCCTTTCTGGACTAAATTAAAATTGAAACCAAGAGGAAAAGCTTGCAGGGCATTTGGAGGAACAACAAAGCCATCGGTGGTAGCCAGCCTTCAAGATGGTTCCAATTGTCCCCACCTCCTGGTGTTCACACCCTCGTGTGGTGCCCCCCACCACACACAGTATACCAGTTGGTTTGTGTAACAAACAGAATACGGGTGCACTCATTCTTTCTCTCCCTCTCTCTCTCTCTCTTTCTCATTCAGTGAAGCCACCTGCCATGTTGCAAGGACACTCAAGCGGCCAGTGGAGAGGTGCATGTGGAGGGGAACTGCCCCCACGTGAGTGAGCTCAGAAGCAGAGTCTCCTCTCATGGAGTCTTGATGTGACCGCAGCCCCAGCCAGCAGCCTGACTATCACCTCCTGAGAGACCTTGAGCTGGAACCCCACAGTGACGCTGCTCCTAGATTTTTTTTTATATCTAGGTCTCAGTCATCCAGGCTGGAATAGAGTGCACCATCACACTTGGCTGATATTGTTTTTAAAGAGATGAGGTCTCATTATGTCACCCAGGCTGGCCTCAACTCCGGGGCTCAAGTGATCCTCTCTCCTCAGCCTCCCAAAGTGCTGGGATTACAGGCATAAGCCACTGAGCCTAGCTTTGTTCCTGGATTCCTGACACACAGAAACTGTGAGATTATGTTTATTGTTTGAAGTTTCTAACTTTGGGATAACTTTTTACGCAGCATTAGATAACTACTATACCATCTATCCCATCTCAATCCACTAATTCAGCGTTCCCCCAAGGGTGGAGTCCTATGGCAAAATGTGGTACCAGTCACTATGTGAGACAAAATAATAATAATAGTAATAATAATAATAGATAACTTGTATATAAGCCTGACTTGGAGCCAGCCATGGTTCTAAGAAATTTGCATGCTGTAATCCTATAGCCACCTATTATTAGCATCTCTGTCCATGCTCACCAGCCATAAGCCACCAGAAACATACCCACATTTGAACAAAGATGGGTTTAATAATGTGTTGCAACAAGGGAGATCACACACCGTGGGGAGTTGGGAAATGTCTCAGCTAGTGGGTGTGAGGGGGCTTGTTACAGGATTCAGGTTTGCTGTCAGAAGGTGGTGGTGATTCTATGATCGGGCATGTTCACAGTTCTTAAGAAGAAGGTGGGAAGTGCAGAGTGGGGCAAAAGTTGCCATTGTAAAGAAGCGGCAGTCGCTCACGTCAGTTCCAAGAAGGGGATGTTTGCTCATGTCTGTGGTTTGCCCAGTGCTCTTACTTTTGTGCTCAGGCATGATTCACAACAGAGTGCTCTTATTTTTGTCTTGTTTCATCACAAGACATTGTGAAATTGCTTAAGTAGGGGACACCATAGCCTAGCGGCAGGTACTAGACCAGCTAACAATGGTCAGGGCTGGGTTTCTCCTTTCTTATGCCCATTTCACAGATGGAAAATCTGAGGCCAAAATAAGTTCAACAGTTAAAATGCCAAGATTGACTGGAACTTTAGAGTTTCTCAAACTGTCTGTGGTGAAGGACTGTTTTTGTTTTGTTTTGTTTTCCAGTCCATTGTGGGCCAATACTTTCATAAAATACAACAAAAATGAATTGCTAGAATAGTGATCATGCACTGGGATGTTGCAGCAATGGCAAATTGCTATCAAAGTTTCTAAACATTCTCCTTTTCTGTATTATCTGGTCTCAGACAAGGAACAGTTCTCAGACCAGAACTGACCACTAACTACACTCTGAGCATATTTAGAGGTGGTCTGATCAAGGGTTTCCCAAACTTCATGCATTGGTGCATCTACATTTTTGTCATTTCTGTGTAATCCCTCTTCTGCTAGTTACTTATTATTATCTTTCAATATTCTCATCCTATATCACTTCACACCAATTCGGATGGCCACTATCAACAGAACAGAAAATAACGTATTGGTGAAAAATGTTGCAGAGAAATTGGAACAGAGAAAACAATACAGAAGTTCCTCAAAAAGTTAAAAATAGAATCATCATATAATCCAGTACTTATATTTCTGGTTATATACCCCCAAAAACCGAAAGCAGGATCTCAGATAAATAATTGCACACCCATGTTCATTGCAGGGTTATTCACAATAATCTAGACGTAGAATCAACCCAAGTGTCCACTGGCAAATTAATGGATAAAGAAAATGTAATATATATATAAAATGAGCGTTACTCAGCCTTAAAAAAAAAAAAAAAGAAGGAAATCCTGTCACATGCTGCACCATGAATGAAACTCAAGCACATTGCACTAAGTGAAACAAACCAGTCTGAATAGATTCCACTTCTGTGAGGTATCCAAAGTAGTCAAACTCAGACACAGAAAGTGGAATGATGGTTGTCAAGGCTGGGGGCACTTAGTGTTCAATGGGTGTAGAGTTTCCATTTTCCAAAACGAAAAAACTCTATAGATCTGTTGCACAACAACGTGAATCTACTTAACACAACCGAACTTAAAAATGGTAACAATGGTAAATTTAATGTTATGTGTATTTTTACTATAATTTTTTTAAAAGAAAAATTATCCTCATCCTAAGCAATAGTCACCCACATATGTGTTGAGGTGGTTGATTGTATGTATTTTCTTGTATCAATTAAATTAAATGTGCAATTGTTAAAATTAGAAAATCTTTTTACTGTGTACCACTGAAAAGCGTTCTGTGTAAGCATGGATCTTTGAACCACCTACTTCTTCAGTGCCTACATCTGAGACCTGGCAAGAGGAAGGGCTCAGCATCGCTCCCTGCCTTCAGGAGCCTGCTATCACACTGAAGAGTTAAGACAGGCTTCTGCTGGAAGGAAGGAGGAGAGGCTTAAAAGAAATCTGTCTGTTCCTTAAGGGCCTTATCTGTCATGTTCTTTGCTGGCACATGCCTTGCCCTTAAGGGAGTCTCAACAGATATTTGTTGGACTCCATCAAATTAAGAGAAATACTAAATAAGTCACACATACCAACGGCGTACTGGACCAAGGCTCCCAACTTGAGGATAGAATTCAGAGGGACCATGGACTTGCAAGGGAAAATAGAATGCCCTCATTTTCTCTGCTCACTTAGCAAAATTTGGCATTTCCTTCTATTATAACTGGAGATGACAAGGTTAGGTTCAGTGACTCTCACCTGTAATCCCAGCACTTTGGAGGCCAAGACAAGAGGATTGCTTGAACCCAGGAGTTCAAGACTAGCCTAAGCAACATGGCAAGACCCTGTTTCTACAAAAAATCCAAAAATTAGCCAGTCACAGTGGCATATTCCTGTAATCCCAATTGCTCAGGAGACCGAAGAGGAAGGATCTCCTGAGCCCAGAAGGTCGAGACTGCAGTGAGTCTCTACCACTCCACTGCACTCCAGCCTGGGTGATAGAGTGAGACCCTGACTCCAAAAAAAAAAAAAATGAAGTCAACAAACCACAGCAGTATTTGCAGTATCTGTGATTTTTGTCACCAATATAAATTACAGATTTTTTCATATCTCATTATAATCATTGCAGGCATCGCATTATATTGTGTACATGCATCACTAATTGAAATTACATAGTCATTAGACCCACCACTAGATCTTGTTATTTAATGCATTAATAAGGAAGTACATATTACTGACATAAGTCTGGTGGGTTTTTACTACTTTGATAATCCTGTTTTAGTATAATTGGTGTCCTCTGTCATTCTAAATTCTTTATTTTTGGCATTTGAATATTGTTCTGACAAGGAAGTTATAGACTCTGCCAGATGCCAAAAAAAAAGTTAGGGCCATAGGACCAAAAAATGGTTAGGACCCACCATTGGATTAAGTCAGTAGGTAACTGAATGGGTCTAAGGAGAAACAGACTGAATCAGGGACAAGTCGATTGCTGCCACCTTTTGGGAGGCAAATGCTAATTTACCATCCTAGAGAACAGTGAATTCACTGGTTAACAGTTGTGTACAGAAATCCCCTGAGAACCACAGAATTCAATATATCTATTTTAAAAAAAGAAAAATATGCTCAATGGCAAGATCACGGTCTCAGAGAAAATTTGATATTGAGCATAAGCAATTAAAGTGACTTCAAATCTGTTGGATTCCAAGCACAGACTTTGTGTGTTTGTACCCAAGCGCCACCAGTTAGGGTCTGTGTGACGTTGGGTAAGTTTTTTCACCTCAGTGTATCTCAGTTTCCTCCTCTGTAGAAGAGAAACTACAGGGCCTAATGGTGGTGGGCAGAATAATGGTCCTTCGGAGATGTTCTATGTCCCACTTCCTGGAAGCTTTTGATTCTATAGCAAAAGGGACTCAAGGTTGCAGACAGAATAAAGGTTGACTTTTAAACCAGGAGATTATTCAGGTGGACCCAGTATAACCAAAAGGATTCTCAAGTGTGTATGAGGGAGCAAGAAGAGAATCAGAGAGTGACTTGAAGATGCTCTTCTGCTGGCTTTGAAGGCAGAGGAAGGGGCTACATGCCTAGGAAGACAGTGATCTCTAGAATTGGGAAGAAGAAACAATTCTTCCCTAGAGCCTCCGGAAAGAACGCAGCCCTGCCAACACCTTGATATTAGCTAAGTGGGACCCAATTTGGACTTCTGGCCAGTTCTCCAGAACTGTAAGATAATAAATCCGCGTTGTGCCAAGTCATTAAGTTTGTGGCAATTTGTTATAGCAGAAATAGGAAATGAATGCACTGTATTTTTTTTTTTGAGTTGGAGTCTCACTGTCACCCAGACTGGAGTGCAGTGGCCACTCTTGGCCACCGCAGCCTCGACCTGCTGGACTCTGGCGATCCTTCCACCTCAGCCTTCCAAGTAGCTGGAACTATAGGCGCGCACTACCATGCCCGGCTAATTTTTTTTTTTATTTATTGTAGAGATGAGGTCTTGCCAAGTTGCCCAGGCGGGTCTTGAACCCACAGGCTCAGGCAATTCACTCACCTCAGCCTCCCAAAGCACAGGATTGCAGGCTGAGCCACCAAGCCTGGCTAAATGCACTATTTTTTTCAAGTTTTGTGAGAATCAGTAAATGAGTTAATTTATATAAAGCCCTTAAAGCAACTACTAGCACATAATTGGTGCTATTATATTACTAATGTTATAGAAATAGAAAACAAAAGTTAAAGAATCAACCACTGCCAAAACATTTTCTAGTAAAATTTCTGCTCTGTTTTGCAATCCTTGATGAATTCATGGATCCAGACACTAATCACATAGCAAGCAGATAATATCACACAAATGGGAGACTTGATGGACTAACACACCACTATCTATGATGTAATCCTGATATTAAAAAAACAAAACGAAAGAAAAGAAAAAGATCAGGCTGAAACCTGACAAAACCTAGCAATGTACAGGAAATATGGAAGATAGAGGAACATGCTAACTAACACCACAGAGATGCAATCAACAATTCTAGACCAGGGGAAACTCCATAGCAGTGCTTCTCACACTTTAATATGCACACAAAACACCCAGGAATCTTGCCAGTCCCTGAGATAGGATCTGAAATTCTGCATTTATAACAGCCTCCCAGGTGATGCTGATATTCCTGATTCATGGACCACAGATTAAGTGTCAAGTCTTTACAACAGGAGTCCCCCAGCCCCAGGCTCCAGACCAGTTCAAATCCACAGCCTGTTAGGAACTAGCCCCACAGCAGGAAGTGAGCAGTGGGCAGAGCTCTGTCTTTGCCAGATCAGTGGCGGCATTAGATTCTCATAGGAGCAAGAACCCTTTTGAGAACTACATATGCAAGGGATCTAGGTTGTGTGCTCCTTATGAGACTCTAATGCCTGATGATCTGAGGTGGACCTGAGGTGGACCTGAGGTGGTATGCTAGCACTGGGGAATGGCTGAAAATACAGATTAACATTCACAGTGAGGTTTGACTGCATGTCCCCCTCACACCCTCTGTGGGAAAATTGTCTTCCACGAAACCCATCCCTGATGCCAAAAAGGTTGGGGACAGCTTCTCTACAAGATAAATAACCCACTTTTCCAGCAGCGGAGAACCAAAGGGAAATTTCATGGATTAAAAGGCATATGAGCCAGTCACAATGTGTAGGACTTTAGCTGGATTCTTATGGAAAGAAACTGTAAAAAAAAAAAAAAAGATTAAACAGTAAGAAAGTTGAAGTGACTGACTATTGGATGTTCTAAGAAATTATTGTTGATGTTCTAGGTGCACTGATGCTATTGTTCGTATGTTTTTAAGAATCTTTACCTTTTTGTGATACATATTGTAATATCTACAGATGAAATGTCAGGGACAGGAATTGGCTTCAAAATAATGTGGGTGAGGGTTAAAAAAAAACTCGACATCAGTTGGCCCTTGTCGAAGACAGCTGATGGGTACAAAGAATTCACTACACTGTTCTCTCCACTTTCATATATGTTTTGAGTTTTCCATTATAAAATTATGTTTAGGGTATATTTGTAAATCCTCTCTATTAGCTAATCCTTCTCTTGAACCACACTCTTCAAGTGTTCTGGACAAGACTGCTATGGCAGACTTCCCTTCAGCCTACAAATTATAAAGAGTCAGCCACTTTCAATGGCCACAGACTTGAAATCTCATGTCCTGTCATGCTTGCATTCTTTCTTGTTTCATTTTTGCAAGTCTCAGAAAAATACTTTAGTACTCACCTAATTATCACCATCCTTAAGGTCACATTCCTCCAGGCCCAGTCTCCTCTCCACTACTGAGATGTTTCCTCCACCTGAAATTCTCTTCAGCAGAACTGCCTGTGGCTGGTCTTCCCTCCCTTCTGCCTAACTGGCCCAGCTCTGAGGGGCCTCGACTGAACACCCAATATAAATAAACATTTCACTCTCTCTCCATGACATTGCCTCAGGGCACTCTATCTGAGATTATCTTGTTCATTTATTCCTTTGTTTGATTTTGTCTCTCTTCACACACCCTCTCTCCCCCTTTTCCTTTGTAATATATTCTTTGGAGGCAAGAACCTTGTGTACTTGTCCATTGCTGTAGCCTCAGAATGTGACACATTAGCAGGCACGGTGCAGAATGAATGAATGAACAAGTGAATGAATGCCCCAAGTACATTGTGTGCATAGCTCCACAGAGCCTGTCATCTAGTAGCTGCACTCTTGCTAAGAGGCATATACATAAACATATAACTCTACGTTTTTCTAAGAGGGAATAACAGTGTTCTAGGTCCATAGAAAGTTTGACATCCTTCTTCCTTATTTCCTTTAGTTCTCTGCTCACATATCACCCCTCAGAGAAAACTTTTCTGATCAGTGCTCCCTCTCCCACAGAAAATAGTCCAAACACTCTCTTTCCCATTACTCAGATTGTTGGGGTTTTTTAAGTTTGTTTGCAGTCTTTCTCGCCAAATTAGGGACCAATGACACTGCATGGCCCAGGTCAATAGAGCCACATAGCTCGTTTCCTTCTAGAGAAAAGTAGGTCTCTACAAACTTCCATTGGACACTTGAGCTCTTGACTCACAATCGTTGGTTACAAGGTCTCTGTGCACATCAGGGATGGTGGGATTTGCGATGCCTGTAGTCACAAATCCAGACACACTACCCCATTATCTAAGATGCCCTCAATGCCCACCTAGCCGACCCTATACTGGGGTGAGCCAAGGGCTGGGCTTTTCACTGAAAGATGAAAATAACACTAGCCTCCTGAAAAAGAGAGATTTCCAGATAGAGACTTCACTCTAAATCTCAACTTCTTCAGCTGTGCACTTGGAAGTGGTTATAGCGCCCTGGAAACCCATAAACCTGGGTTTGAATGTCAGCTTTTCGCTTGTTAGCACGTGACCTTGGCTGAGTTGCACAACCTCTCTGATCCTCAGTATCATCTGTAAAACAAGAACAACAATAATGATATCTACTTTGTAGATTTGTTGGGAGCATTAAATGAGATGATATAAACAGAATGTTTAATCCAATGCCTGGCATAGAGCAAACACTTAATAAAACGCTTCTGTTACCACTGCTGCCATTATCTTCTGACCTTGGGAGAGTCATTTAGTTCCTCCAACCCTCAGCAGCCTCTTCTCTAGCTGCACTATTGCTAAGAGGCATATACATAAACATATAACTCTATGTTTTTCTAGGAGGGAATAACAGTGTTCTAGTTCCATAGAAAGTTTGACATCTTTCTTCCTTATTTCCTTTAGTTCTCTGCTCAAATATCACCCCTCAGAGAAAACTTTTCTGATCAGTGCTCCCTCTCCCACAGAAAATAGTACAAACTCTCTCTTTCCCATTACTCAGATTGTTAGGGTTTTTTATGTTTGTTTGTTTGTTTTTCCTAGAACCTATCCACCTGATTTGTATTTGCCTGTTCAATGTCTGTCTTCCTTGTCAGAAGGTCAGGTCTAAGAAAGCAGGGATTTTTTTGTACATTGTATTCTCTAGTTCTCGATCTATTTCCACGTCACAGAACAGTGTCTGTCACATAAAGACACTCGATGAATATTTTTTGTAAAAAGGAAAGAAAGAAAGAATGAATGAATGCAATTGGGTGACTTGTGACCATAGCAAGCCAGCCCTGAATTGTTGTTTAGTAGACATTATCTTCCTTCCTTCCTTCCTTCCTTCCTTCCTTCCTTCTGTCCTTCCTTCCTTCCTTCCTTCCTTCCTTCCTTCCTTCCTTCCTCCTTCTTTCCTTCCTGCCTTCCTTCTAAGGTCATAAAAAGAAATGACAAATGTGAGAGAAATGCCCATCTGTCTCTTCCCCACCCTCCAAGTCTCATTCAAACAATCTAAACAACAGCCCAGTTGCAGGTGCCAAGAAGTCAGTTGCATCTTTCATCCCCAATAAGTCTTTCCCTTTTCTGAAGGAGCAAGGCATCCCTGAGGCTCACTGCTTGAAAAGAACCTGGGCAGGATTTAAACAGCTGCTTTGTAACCCCAACAAATGGTGTCTGACCAACCTGCTGTGGGGCTGCCGAGGGTTAGCATAGTGCTGCTTTTGGGGTCTCAGAAGTAGGAAGTCAACGGGTTTGATATATGGTCGCATTTACACACCTGAGACAGATCATCTGTTACCAGGTTGGCTGCCATCAAACTTCTCTTAATAGAACAATATAAGCCATCTCTGAGTCTTGAAAACTGCTTCACAAAGTCAATGGTCAAAGAGTAGAATCTTTTATTTCAGCAGCAGCCAGTTAGGGTGATCATGTCCCTGCTGAAAACCCTCCACTGGCTTCTGATCACTAGGAATAAAACCAAAATTCCTCTCCCAAGATCTCACCTGGTTGACACGGCCTGGTTCCACTTGACTCCCCATGATCTCGGACCATTTTCCTTCTGTCACTTCATTCCAAATACGTCCATCTCTGTGTTCCCAGATCGGGACAAGCATGTTGCCCCCACAGGAGAATTTTTGTCTCCTTTCCCTGCACTAGCTCCTTCTCTTCATTCACATCTTAATACCTGAAGACCCCTTCTCAAGTGGCACACCGCTCAGGCACCCTCCATCACATCAGCCTGTTTTAATGTCATCATAGTACTTAGGCATCTGGGCAATCTGTGGTCCTTCTGTTGACTGCATTATGTCCTTCTAACTTAGTCTTCCGTCCTCCAATGGACCATAAGACTCCTGAGTGGGAAGACTTTGTCTATCCAGTTCCCAGCTGTGTACCCCTAGAAGAGTCTCTGATGCACAGTAGGTGACCAGTACATTTTTGTGAAAGGGATGAATGTATTGAAAGTAGTATTCTAACTGCTCAAAGAAATCAAAGATGACACAAACAAATGGAAAAATACCCCATGCTCTTGGATCAGAAGAATCAACATTGTTAAGATGACCATCCTCCCCAAGGCAATCTACAGATTTAATGCAATAGCCATTAAATTACTGGCAGCATTCTTCTCAGACCTGGAAATGACAATACAGGAATTCATATGGAAACATAAATGACCATGAATCGACAAAACAATTCTCAGCAAAAAAAAAAAAGGCAGGAAGTATCACACTTCCAGACTTTAAACTTTGTTACAAAGCTACAATAATCAAAACAGCCTGGTACTGGTACAAGTACAGGCATATAGACCAATGGATCAGGATATAGATTCCAGAAGCAAAACCCCAATTTCTCAACGAACTCATCTTCGACAAAGCCCCCAACAACAATGCCTGGAGAGAGGAGAGCCTATTCAGTAAATGGTGCTGGGAAAACTGGCTCACCACATGCAGAAGATTAAAAACAGACCCCTACCTACCACCATACACTAAAATCAACTCTAAATGGATCAAAGACCTAAACGTAAAACCTCAAACTATAAGAACCTTAGAAAATGCTGGAGACACCCTTGTGGAAATTGCAACTGGCAAACAATTCCTGATCAAAACCCCAAGTGCCCACGCCATTAGAAATAAGATAGACAAGTGGGACCTCAATCAAAACGAAAATCTGCAAAACCACAGAAGCCATCATGAGAGCAGGGAGACAGCCCCCAGCCTGGGAAAAAAATATGTGCCAACTGTATATCTAACAAAGGCCTAACATCTAAGATCTACAAGGAACTGAAACGTGCAAAAAAGAAAAAAACAAACAGTCCCATTACAAAATGGGCAAAACATTTGAATAGACAATTCTCAAAAGAAGACATACAAGTGACCAACAGATACATTAAAAAATACTCAGCCTCCTGTCATCAAAGAAATGCAAATTAAAAACACACTGAGATACCACCTAACTCCAGTCAGGATGACCATCATCAAGAGCTCAAAAAACAACAGATGCTGGAGAGGATGGGGGGTGGAGAAAACACTTCTACACTCTTTGTGAGAGTGTAAACTAGCACAGCCTCTGTACTCTGTGGAAGAAAGTGTGGCAATTCCTAAAAGATCTAAAAATCGACCTTCTATACAACCCTGCAATCCTCCTACTGAGACTATACCTGGAGGGACTCAAATCACTCTATTAAAAAGATGCTTAGCCGGGCTGGGTGGCTCAGACTGTAATCCCGCACCTTGGGAGGCTGAGGTGAGTGGATTGCCTGAGCCCATGGGTTCGAGACCCACCTGGGCAACTTGGTGAGACCTCATCTCTACAATAAATCAAAAAATTAGCCAGGTGTGGTAGCGCACGCCTGTAGTTTCAGCTACTTGGAAGGCTGAGGAGAAAGGATCGCCGAAGCCCAGCAGGTCGAGGCTGCAGTGGCCAGGAGCGGCCACTGCACTCCAGTCTGGGTGACAAAGTGAGATTCCAACACACACACACACAAAAAAGATGTCTGCACACGTATGTTTATTGCAGCATTGTTCACAGTAGCAAGAACACGCAACCAACCATGATGCCCGTTGAAAGAGGACTGGATAAAAAAAAACGTGGTATAGATACACAATGGAATATTACACAGCCATAAAGGACAAAATCATGAACTTCACAGCAACCTGGATGGACTTAGAGTCTATAATACTGAGCAATCTATCACAGAAACAAAGGACTGAGTATCACATGTTCTCACTCATAAGCGGACCTTGAACAATTATTATAATACTATAAGAAAAAGATTGGCAGTAGTGGGTAACTGCCAGTAGGGAGGATGCGGGATTGGCAGTAGTAGGAACCTATGGGGAGTTATCATTTAACAGAACAGAGTTTCCGTTTTATAAGATGGAAAGAGTTCTGGAGATGGATGATGATAATGGTTGCACAACAATATGAATGCATTTAACACCACTGAACTGTACACTTAAAATGGTTAGGATGGTAAATTTTATCAGTATATAACATCTATGTATGCCATAAATACAAAACATTTTTTTTAACTGTGTGGTGGCTCACTCCTGTAATCCCAGCATTTGGGAAGGTTGAGGCAGGAGAATTGGTTGAGCTCAGAAGTTCTAGACAAACCTAGGCAACATAGCAAGACCTCATCTCTACAAAAAAATAAAAATAAATTAGTCAAGTATGATGGTGTACACCTATAGTTTTAGCTACTTGGGAGACTAAGACGGAATGATTGGCTGAGCCCAGGAAGTTGAGGTTGCAGTAAGCCATGATAATGCCACTGCCCTGCAGCCTGGATGACAGAGAGAGACCCCAACTTAAAAAAACTATTTTATTTTATTTTATTTTATTATTTTAAAGATATTGCATGCAATTCAGGATTAGGTATACAAGTGGTGATCGTACTGGTAAAGTTTGGGCCTCCCTTTGGTCCCCGCTTTGTCTGGTTTGAGATCAGGTACCCTTATTGATGGTGTGTCCTCCCCCACCCCCAACCCCAAAACTTTTTTTTAAAGAAGGAATTCTTTTTTTTTTTTTTTTGAGTTGGAGTCTCACTCTGTTGCCCAGACTGGAGTGCAGTGGCCGCTCCCGGCCACCGCAGCCTCGGCCTGCTGGGCTCCAGCAATCCTTCCGCCTCAGCCTTCCAAGTAGCTGGAACTACAGGCGCGTGCTACCACACCCAGCTGATTTTTTTATTTATTGTAGAGATGAGGTCTCGCTGCCCAGGCGGGTCTCGAACCCGCGGGCTCAGGCAATCCACTCACCTCAGCCTCCCAAAGGCGCGGGATTATAGAGTAGAATGATGGTTGCCCAGTGCTAGGGGAAGAGGAAATGCAGGGTTAGTGTTTAATGGGTACAGAGTATCAGTTTGAGATGATGAAAACTTTTGGAGATGGATGGTGGTGATGGTTGCACAATAATGTGAATGTTCTCACTGGGGTGTAGAGTATTTTATCCTAAGGCATGAGAAAAATTAGCTTATTGATCATTAGCTCATTTCCATTATTTGTACTGGGAGGTCTCTGAGCCTCACTTAATGAGTTAATATTTATGGCAGGCACCATTTTAAGCATTTTACAAGCATTTTCTTCATTTAATCCTCACTATCATCCCAGAAGATGGGGCACATAAAAATCTCCATTTAACAGATGAGTAAACAGAGACCTAGAGAGGGTTAGTGACTTGACCCCCAAAATCTGACTCCAGATTCTGCTATTACCCAACTTTACAGACCATTTTTTACACAAGACTTGGCCTTGCCCTTTTCTATTCAAAAATAAACTACTCAGAACCACAGGTCAGCACAGAATATTCTAAGTCATCAGGAGTTTATATGCCAGGTTAAGGAAAATAAACTTTTAAAAATTATACTCACCTCATCTTTGCTTCAAAAGGGCTATAAACCAGTTTTGAGGCCTACAGACTACATTGCTTTACACAGGTGTGCTAAGCTCAGGGTTCAATAAACTTTTGTAAAGTTCTAGACATATATTTGAGGATTTAGAGGCAGGTGGTGTATGTTGCAACTACCCAGCTCTCCCTTTGTAGCACAGAATCAGCTAGAAACAAATAAATAGATGTGGCTGTGTGCCTACAAAAGTTTACAAAATCAAGCATTGGGTTTGGTGGCTCCTCAAAAGATGAAACAAAGAATTAATGTATGGCCCAGCAATACCACATGAATTTTAAAAAAAAAGTTCAAACAAACACGTGTACATAAATGCTCCTGGTTGCTCTATTCACAATAGTTAAAAGGTGGAAACACCTCAAATATCAATCAACTGAAGGATGAACCCCCAAAGTGTAGCATATACATGCAATGGAACAGTATTCAGCCATAAAAAAGAATCAAGTATTGATACATGCTACAGTGGCTGAACCTGGAGAACATTACGCTAGTGAAAGAAGCCAGACTCAAAAAGCCACGTCTTGCATGACTCCAATCATACGAAATGCCCATGATAGATAAGTCTATAGAAACAGAAAGTAGATTGGCAGTTGCCAAGAACTGAGGAGAAGAGAATGGGGAACAACTGCTTACCGGTTCTAGGCTTTCTCTTTTGGGGTGATAAAAAATGCTTTGGAACTAGATGGTGGTAGTGTTTGCACAATATTGTGAAAGTTGATTTATACACTGTAAATAGTTAACTTTATGTTGCATGAATTTTACCTCAATGAAATAATGTTTTAAAAAGGAGGGGGTGCAGACATGGTGACTCATACCTATAATCCTAGCTGGGAGAATGATTTGAGGCCAGGAGCTCAAGATCAGCACAGACAACATAGTGAGATCCTGTCTCCAAAAAATAAGTCAATAAAATAAAGAAAAAAAACAGGTGGCTAACTATTTGGTCTATGAGTCAAAATGTGTTGTCCCCTGTTCTAAGCCAATCAGCCAAGAAGAGGCAGAACAGAAGCATACTGTAGCCCATCTGTAGAACATTCAAAGACATTTGTTCACCAGTTCTGCAGGAATGAGTGTGTATGCAGTCTTATATCTCCCTAATATTGACCTCAGACACCACCCTTGAGCTGGGAAGACAGGAAAGTTCCTAGGATTTAGTGCATGCACTGAGGCTGGAATAAGGAAGGAGAGGACATTTCACTCACGGCGCATGCCACAGCCTGGGGTGAGATGGCATAGTCTTTCTGCAAAAACCAAAAGACGTTTAATAGGATCAGACTGTAGAGAGAGGTGGAGTGAGGCGAGATAAGGCTGGATGGGGAAAATGAGAGTCACAACATCAGGGCATGATAAGAAATTTAAATTTTATCCTGAGGGCAGCAGGAAGCCTATCAAGGTTTTTCAGCAAAGGAGTTGGAAAACCAGATTTGCTTTTTGGAAACATGACTCTCAGTGTGTCCAGATGATGGATTGGGAGAGAGAGATACCAGAGACCAGGAGAGGTTTTGCAAAAAATCTTGAATGGCTTACAGTGCACAAATAAAGCTTCAAGACAACTTCTCATTTTTAAAAAGTTGGTCTGTCGGAGGTTTGCCATCTCTGACAGACCAACTTTTTGCCATCTCTGACAGACCAACTTTTTGCCATCTCTGACAGACCAACTTTTTGCCATCTCTGACAGACCAAGAGTAGAGGTTTGCTCCTCTTTCAAATAGGAAGCTTTTTTTTATTTTTCAAAAAAACAATCCAGTAGGGACCATCATAAAGATCCAGCCTTAGAAGGAATCAAGGTCAGTTGTGGTGGCTCATGCCCATAATTCTAGCACTTTGGGAGGCCAAGGCAGGATAACTGTTTAAGCCCAGGAGTCTGAGACCAGCCTGTGCAACATAGCAAGATCCTATTTCTATAATTTTTTTAAAGGAGTAAATCAACGCAAAAATGATAGAAAAATAAAACAGAAAATAGAAAGAGCTAACAGTTTTCCATGTAAAACAAATGCCAGAAACAACGCTAATTATTATTTTTATTTATGTTAATAATTATATTCAATTGAACTGCTTAAATAGAGAATGCCTTAGGGGGCAAAGATCGTCTAAGGAATTACATTATAAAAATTTCATCTGCAGCCTAGGGTTACTTCAGCATTTCTAATTAATATTGTCTCCCTAAACAAATGCAGACTGAAGAGACAGGAAAATGACAGAAATACTACCTATCACAGGAAATGGTGACGAAGAAACAGGATATGAGGACTAAAGTCACATTCGTGATTATTATCATAATAAAATGCTTCTGTGGAACAACTTGGCAAAATTCACCTACACCATATGTCTGGTAGATTAACGGCTTCAAGACAATCGCAAAATTAAAACAAATCCCAGGCTCAGCCGCTGTATTTAGGGAAAATGCTTATTTTACTTCAGTCATCAACTCATGGGCAGGATTTTGGATTGGGGATATTTTAGTTTGTTTTTGGTGTTATTTGTTGTTTCCTTGTTTCTGGTTGTTTGCTTTATGTGCCAGCATTTAATTCTATAGGCATTTCCTCTGTCTTATTTACATATTTCAAATATGCCCCCAAGGGCACTGGATTCCTGGTGCTGCTGAGGCAGTGGGTCACAAGACCTAAGAGCATGGGCTTAAGAGTCTGAGGGATGTGGGTTCAAGTACTGACTCTCTCATTAATCAGCCACGGCTTTAATCACTCTGAGCCTCAGTTTCTTCATCTATAAAATGGGTATGCTAGAACCACCTAAACTCACAGGATTTTGTGGGATAATTGTACAAAGACCATTTAACCCTGCAGTTAGCACACATTTTAATAAGTGGTAGTTATTATGAAATTATTATATAAACAACCCACTCTGACTCAGAGTGGGTTCAGGGGCTTTTGGTAAATATGCGCTTTGTAAATACGAATGAATATGTGACCCTGGTAACTGTTCTGGACACTTCAAATGCTTGCCCCACTTTGAGTACCACCTTACTTTTGCTAGTGTAAATTGTAAGTAGGTCATCTTGTGTGTCCACTCAATAAGAAGTCCCATTTCACAGAGAGATTAAGCCTATGAAAAGGAACCAAGATGGAATAGAGCCCCAGACCATTAGCCTACAATGCAAGGGTCAGAAAGAGGGAAAATTTCAGTCATTGGCTAAGTGTGATCTGGGAAGGAAATTTTAAAACTCTAGGTAGCAAGGGTCTCTTTTGGGCTCTCTGAATATTGCCAGTTATTACTAATAATAGCCATCATCATAATTACCATTCATCAGGTGTTTACTATGTGCCAGATATTTATTTGACTTAGTGCTTTAAAGACATTATTTTATTTGATCCTCGTGACAGTACTATCAGGTCTAAATCTTTGTTAGTCTCTATCTTATTTTGAGGAAATAGGAAATCAAGAGGTGAGTAACTTTCCCAAATTACCCACCTGGATGTCTGAGTCTAAAACCCAAACACTTAACCATCATACCATGTCACCTCTGAAGTAAATGCAGATCCTTAGACAAACATCATAAGCATATCACCTGTGTTAGTTTCCCAGGGCTAACATAACAAAGGGCCACAACTGGGTGGCTTAAACAGAAATGCACTGCCTCACAGTTCTGAAGACTAGACGCCTGGGATCAAGGGGTTGGCAGAGAAGATTCCTCATGAGAGCTGTGGAGAAGGATCTGTCCTAGGCCTCTCCCATAGCTTCTGGTAACTTTTGGCATTTTTGGTCCTGTGGACCTCTGCCTTCATCTTCTCATAGTGTTCTCCCTTTGTGTGTGTCTGTCTCTGAATTTCCCCTTTTAATAGGACACCAGTCAAATTGAATTAGGGAACCACCATACTCCAGTCTGACCTCCTCTTCACTAATTACATCTACAACAAAACTGTTTCCAAATAAGGTCACATTCTGAGGAACTAGGAGTTAGAACTTCAGCATAAGAATCTGAAAATTCTACAGGTGCATACCTCCATGCATACCTCCATGATTTTCCTACCTCAGCCTCCAAAATACCACCACACCTGTAATCCCAGTACTTTCGGAGGCTGAGGTGGGAAAATCACTTGAGCCCAGTAGTTTGAGACCAGCCTGGGCAACATAGTGAGACCCCATATCTACAAAAAACCACGTTTTAAAAAATTAGTCAAGCATGGAGGTATACACCTGTACTTCCAGCTATTTGGGAAGATGAGGCAGGAGAATCACTTGAGTCCAGGAAGTCAGGGCTACAGTGAGCCATGATTGCATCACTGCACTCCAGCCTGGACCACAGAGTGAGACCCCATCTCTTAAAAAAAAGAATATGGGGTGCTCACAATTCAACCCACAACATCACCCAAACCTGTTTTCCTCAGTTGGTTATTCCTCCATCTTCTGACAAGGGGCACTGGAGAGGGACATGGAGAAGAACAAGGTCTCCACACACTCACACACTGCAAGAAGTGACTCTTCGTTCCAAGCCCCACAGAGTCATTTGTCCTACATGAGAAAGGAGAATGGAAAAGGGATACAGCACAAAAGATGTCAAACCAAAGATAAATGTTTCCTCAGGGGAATGACTTCCAGAGATTTGGAGTAGTAAGTTTTGAAAAATGGACACATGAAGAACAAAGGTTGAGTTTTGTGAAATCGTTGATAACCCCCAAGACAACACCCAGCTTTCTCCCATGATTATAAACGGGGGGATTTGAAATGGAACTTCTATTGTGTGGCTTTCAAAGCCCACGATGGCCCAGAAGTAGTGAATCATTTCTAAGGTAAAGCACTTCCTTTGAACCCAAGGGAGGCAGACATAGGCAGATAAAAAATGGTAATTCATGAAGCAGATTTACGAGCAACCTGAAATCTGAACAATGCTTTTTTATATTCTTTAAGATGGACCAGTCCCGTGGCCCATGTGGGAATAAGAGCATAAAATTAAACACCAAAAATAAAATCTCTCAGCATTTTCCAAACTCATACAGGAAATTTCACACAGAACCCCCCTCCAATAAATAATAGACACGATGTAAAAGGCAGATTCCTTAGTCTAGCCATGAGCATTTGTTGATTTTCAACAATTTCTGAATGTCTGCGTGTGGTGGGAGCTGTCCCAGGTACTGAAAAATAAATATCCCTGTTTGGATTTACAGATTAAGTGGATTCCAATCTCTGAATAATTAAATCGTGGCTCTGCAAGGGAATTCAGGCAGACATGTATACAGACAGAAGGAGGGACAAGGAGATAGATGAAGGCACATGTCGTGTATTTCTACCATGTGTCATCTAATGAATTCCTCACAGCTTCCTCTCAAGATGGTATCTTTCCTGCAAACCAATATTATTAATCTCATTCTTGTCATTCTGTAGAAACCCACAGTGAATGAATTCCTCTCCTTTTGGTTCAGCATTATGTATATTTGGATGTCTAGGAGCCCCCATTTTTTTTCTGGAGCTTCTCTTATCTAGTTAAATATGAAGTTGAAGTTATTCAAGGAAGAAAATATTCCCCTTGCCTTGGGGAAGCTAACAATCTTGAAGAAACCTCAGATGTATTAAAAAGTTATTTCCAATAGCAAAGGCAATAAGATAAAAAAAATAGATGTGGTCCTTACCATATGAACCAAAATTTCACTCCTAAGCATGCATCCCAGAGAGATTGAAACAAGGACTCAAAGAAACATTTGCACATGAATAATCCTACTAGATGCAAAAAGTGGAAACAACCTAAATGTCCATCAGTGGATGAATGGACAAACAAATTTTGGTATGTACATGTATGGAATATTACTCAGTCATAAAAAGAAATGAAGTACTGATATAGGCTACAATATAGATGAACTTCAAAAATATCATAAGTAGGGAGCCAGCCACAAAAGATCGTGTACTGTATGATTCCATTTATATGAAATATCCAGAATAGGTATATCCATAAATACAAAGAGCAGATTGGCAGTTGCTGAGACCACAGGAAGAGAGGGATGAGAAGTAACGATTTAATGGGTACAGACTTTTATTTGGGAGTGATGAAAATATTTTGGAAGCAGCTAGAGGTGGTGGTTGTACAACATTTTGAATGAACTAAATGCCACTGGTTTGTTCACCTCAAAATGATTAATTTTATTACATGAGATTAGCCTCTATAAAAAGAACACCTCAAAAAAATATACCTTCAATAAATATTCGTAGAATGAATGAACAACAAACAAATGAACGTGTCTGGCCCAGGAAGACACTCCTACTAAAAGGTAGTCTGTGGAAAAACACATTATTAGTAAGTAGGCACTAGAGATGGTGTTGGTTGGGGCTTTGACTGTGTGTTATTATTCTGTTCATGGAGAACAAGAGACAAAGCCTGGGGTTGTATCAGGGGGAAAAAAGTTTCCTGTCTTGGAATTTTCAGAACCTAGTGTCTTCCTACATAGCAAGAGACATTTCTGAATGCCAGGAGGGAATAAAGCCAGTGGGAGTTAGTCCCATCTGCCTGTAGAGAAGCAGGAACATTATCTGTCTAAATTCTTCTTCATCAGAAAGTCTTATGGCTAGAGGCCCTTCCCAGCTCTCACTGTGACCTAGCCTTAGGACCACATTAAAGAGCATTACCATGCTGCAGAGAGGGGGTGGGAGGAGAGAGACAGGCCACCAGACTGAAACTAAATTAAAAATAAAGCTCCCCTTATTAAATTCATAATTATTGTGAAGCTGTGAAATCTTATTTTAAACCTCCAGCTCCTTTCTTTGTCCAGGGTACAGGCTGCCTGCTTCTGAATCCCTATTTTGCTTTATGGACAATTTCTTTTTAGCATTCTGAGCATTTAACCTTGAAAAATAGTGTTGTTTTGCTGCTGTATTTTCTGATTGTTAGTCTCTAGGCATCTCCGTGGCATCTTTATAAATCTGCAGGAGCTGGTAAATATTTCTTGCCGACCAGCAGCTGAAATCTGAAAATACCAGCTCACTTTTTAGCTGTCAGGCAATTAATGTAATTCAAAGGAAATGAAAGGTATGGGCAACTGGGACTGCTTTTAATAACAGGAGGGTTCCTGGCTCAGGCTTAGAAAGGCAAAGGAGAAGAATCAATAAAAGACTCACAGAAAGGGTAGAAGAGGGCATGGAGTTCTCTAGAAACATTTTGTCAGCATCCTGGCAACACCGCTAATCTGTGCTAAGAGGAGCTGATAAATGCAGCTACTGATGGTCAACTTAGAGATGAGTCAACCTTCGAGGCCTGGATTGGGGCATCCACTGGCCTAAAAGGTGCCTTTGTGTAAAAGAGGAATAGGTACCCCATCCAGGCAGATGAATCAGGAGACAGTACTCCTTGAGTATGGTTGCAGCTCCATGCTAGGGCATACAGCAGTGGGCAGAGCAGTGCTGGATTTCAGCCATCTTCCTCCAAACATATTATTATGGCCAGGGACCTTTGTGCGGTGCACAAACTGTACATCTGTATGCAACAGCCCAATCCAGATCACTTCCCACTTTCCCATCCCTTTGATAATATCTGTTTCCAATTCTTCCCTGATAAATCAGGGCTCAATTATGTTAGCTCTGGACCTCAGAGGTAATATGAGTGTAATCGGATATAAAACTTAATATGAGGAATTAGACTATGGAGAAGATGAAGCATGGAGCTCTCACATATGGCAGTGCCATTTCATTTTTCAAACACAACAGGCTGGAGGAGGAAAAAGTCTTTCCTTCTAGTGAGGAACTGACAGGTCACTAAAGAAATAAAATTTTCCAAGCCTAGAAATGATAATTCTATCAATATCTGCCACCTCTCATATACTTCTGACATGGCAGTCAACACACAGGCCACCAACCATTTTCTACTTTATGTAAATGGTACCTTTCCTGACTACATGGACCACAATGCCATTGCTGCACCCTGGAGTCTTACAGTGTGGCAACCCTGAATACCCACATGCAATGCATCTGGGAGGCCCAGAGAGGACATTAGGGTATATGCATCAACCTACCTCCCAAGAAAAAGCAAGGCTTCAGAACCCAGTCCATCAAGACAGATACAAAAACTATCAAATATATTTTGATATACTAAAAAATATTTAGTAATCAAAAGGTCCATCTGTAATAATACTTTAAAAATCATATACCTAGAAATATATCTAGCAAAATATGTGCAAGACTGCTACATAGAAAATTCTAAAATAGGATTGATAAAAATGTTAAAACACTTAAGCAAATAGAGGAATGAACCATGGTCATGAGTTGGGGAACTCCCTACAGTAGTGATATTGTAGAAATGTTCATTGTATGCAAATTGATCTACAGATTTAACTCAATTCCAGTCAAATTACCAGTTGGTGTTAGTTAGTTTGTTTGTTTGTTTTGGAAATTGAGAAACTGATTTTTCAAACTTATATACACAAGCAAAACTAGCCAAGACAATCTTAAAGAACAATAAAGAAGGATATGACATATCAAGTATTAAGACTTATTATAATGACAGAAGTTTAGAGAATGGTATTAACAAGAAAATAGACAAACGGAAAATAATTTAATCCAGAAACAGACTCTGGCATCTAGGAACACTTGATTTACGATAAAGTAGAAGAGTTTCAATAAATGATGCTGGGTCAATTGGATATCCACATGGGAAAAAAGCAAAATGCGACCCCTGCCCACAAAAATAAATTCTAAATAGTCTGTAGATTTAACTGTAAAAGGTAAAATAATAAGCTTCCATAAGATAATATAGGAATGCATCTTCATTATTGTCAGGTAGGAAAGGGTTTCTTGAACAAGTCACTAAAAGTACAAACCATAAAAAAGAAGATTGGCAAACTGGACTTAATTAAAATTAACAACATATGTACATTAAAAAAAACACTAAAGTGAAAGTGAAAAGAGCCAGGGTGGTAGCTCATGCCTGTAATCCCAGCTCCTCAGAAGGTTGAGGCAAGAGGATCACTGAGGCCAGTATGGGCAATACAATGAGACCATGGTTCTAAACTAATTAATAACTAATATTAATTGATTGTTTAGTAAACATTCACCAGGCATGGTGGTGACCTGTAGTGACAGCTACTACAAAGGTTGAGGTAGGAGGATGGCTTGACTCCTGAAGTTTGAGACTGCAGTGAGCTATGATCATGCCACTGCACTCTAACCTGGATAACAGAGAAGGACTCTGCCTCTAAAAAAGAAAAAAAAGTGGAAAGTGAAGCCTTATAGTGAGAGAAGATCTTTGCTTTGCATACCTATACGACCCTATAGAAGAATCAACAAAAGACTTGAACAGGCACTTCACAAAACAAAGATATCTAAATTGCCAATTGGTATACAAAAAGGTGTTTAACATCATTAGTCATTATTTAATGAGGTAAATGCAAAATAAAATCATTATGAAGTATGACTACATGCTCACTAAAATGACTAAAATTTTTAAAAGACTAACACTATCAAACGTTGATGACAACGCAGAGCCACTAGAACTTCCATACACTGCTAGTGGGAGTTTAAATCAAACATACACATTAAGAAACTGTTTAGCAGAATCTACTCAACTTGAGCATGTACTTATTCTATGACTCAGAAACTTAACCTCTAGATGTGTACCTAACAGACCTGTCTACACAGGTAACCAAAAAACAAGAACAAAACTGTTCACAACAGCCCAGTTTTTAATAGTCAAAATGGAAATAACACAATTGTACAACAATAACAAAATGAATAAACAAAGGGTGGTCTACTCACATGATGGAATAATATGCAACCAGGAAAGTTAACTAACATGCCTACATGCAACTACATGGATGAATTTTCCACACAAATGTACCAAATAAGCAAGGACAAGTGGATTCACATTGCTCAATTCCATTTACATTGTTTTAAAAATGGCAAAAACATACCTTTTGCCCATTTTATAATGGGGTTGTTTGTTTTTTTCTTTTCAGCACGTTTGAGTTCCTTGTAGATCCAGGATGTTAAGCCTTTGTCAGACCTGGAGTTGGCAAATACCTTTTCCCAGTCTGTAGGCTGTCTCCCTGCTCTCTTGATGGTTGCTTTGGCTTTGCAGAAGCTTGTCAGTTTAATAAGGTCCCACTTGTCTATCTTCTCTCTTATGACCTGTGGGTTTCGGGTTTTGTTCAGGAATTGGATGCCAGTTCCGATTTCCATGAGGGTATTTCCTTCCTTTTCTAAGGTTTTTATGGTTTGAGGTTTTACATTTAGGTCTCTGATCCATTTGGAGTTAACCTTTGTGTGTGGGAATAGATAGGGGTCCTGTTTCAATCTTCTGCATGTGGTCAGCCAGTTTTCCCAGCACCATTTACTGAATAGGTTCTCCTCTCCCCAGTGGTAGGTGGTAAGGGCTTTGTCAAGATGAATTGGTTGAGAAATTGAGGTTTTGCTTCTGGAATCTCAATTCTATTCCATTGATCTATATGCCTGTTCCTGTACCAATACCAAGCTGTTTTGATGATTGTAGCTTTATAGTAAAGTTTGAAGTCTGGTAATGTGATATCACCTACTTTGTTTTTTTTGCGGAGGATTGTTCTGGCTATTCTTGGACATTTGTGTTTCCATATGAATTCCTGTGTTGTTTTTTCCAGGTCTGAGAGGAATGTTGCTGGTAATTTGATGGGTATTGCATTGAACAGACACTTCACAAAAGAAGACATCCGAGCAGCCAACAAACACATGAAGAAATGCTCAACCTCACTAATCATCAGGGAGATGCAAATCAAAACCACAATGAGATACCACCTAACGCCAGTCAGAATGGCAATTATCAACAACTCAAAAAATAACAGCTGCTGGAGAGGGTGTGGTGAAAAGGGAACACTTCTACACTGTTGGTGGGAGTGTAAACTAGTGCAACCTCTGTGGAAAGCAGTGCAGCGATTCCTAAAAGCTCTAAAAATCGACCTTCCATATGACCCCGTAATCCCCCTACTGGGAATATACCCTGAAGACCTCAGATCACTCTATAAAAAAGATACCTGCACACGTATGTTTATCGCAGTGTTGTTCACAATAGCAAGAACCTGTAAACAACCATGCTGCCCATCAAAAGAGGACTGGATTAAAAAAATGTGGTACATATACACGATGGAATACTACGTAGCCATAAAAAAGAACAAAATCATGAATTTCGCAGCAACCTGGATGGAACCAGAGTCTATAATACTGAGTGACCTCTCACAGAAACAAAGATCCGAATATCACATATTCTCACTCATGTAATGGACCTTGAACATCCAATGTAATACTATAAGAAAATGACTGACAGTACTGGGAAACTATGGGGGGGGGATGGAATTAACAGTCGCAAATATCTGTCTGGGGATGGGGAAACACCTCTTATCAACAGGGTGCCTGAATGAAATGTAATTGTACACCTAACCCTTAATTGTACCCCACAAAATCATAATAAAAAATATTGATTAATAAAAAAAAAGTGGCAAAAACAGTCGGGTTCGGTGGCTCAGTCTGTAATCCCGCGCCTTTGGGAAGCTGAGGTGAGTGGATTGCCTGAGCCCGTGGGTTCGAGACCCACCTGGGCAGGCGAGACCTCATCTCTACAATAAATCAAAAAATTAGCTAGGCGTGGTAGCACGCGCCTGTAGTTCCAGTTACTTGGAAGGCTGAGGCAGGAA
>NW_007233364.1:0-5343 GCF_000164805.1 Carlito syrichta | reverse complement strand
AGCTGACAAGATGGTTAAGTTAACTAGTTAAGTCAGCTAGCTAGCCAATAGGCTAGCTAAGTAGCAAGCTAATTAAGTCAACTGGTTAGCAAGCGGGATAGCTAGTTAAGTGAGCTTGTTAATTCAGTTGACTTCCCAAGTGGCTAGCTAGGTAGCTAGCTAGTTAAATCAGCTGGCTAGCCAGCTGGCTAGCTGGTTAAGACAGCTAGTTAATTCAGCTGGCCAGACAACAGGCTAGCTAGTTAAGTCAGCTGGCCAGCAAGCTGACCAGCAGGTTAAGTCAACTAGTCAATTCACCTGGCCGGCCAGCATTCTAGCAAGGTAGCTAGATAGTTAAGTCAACTAGTTAAGTCAGCTAAAGTCTGCTGACCAGTCAGGTCACATGCCGTCCAACTAGTTAATTCAGCTGAAAAGTTGGCTCACACAGCAACTGACTAGTTAAGTCAACTGACCTGTCATCTCACTTGCCGGTCAATTAGTAAAGTCAGCTCACCTCTCGGCTCACTTGCTGGCTGGCTAATTAATTCAGCAAACCAGTCGGCCACCTAGCCAGCCAACTAGTAAAGTTGGCTAACCAATCGACCGACTAGTCAGCTAACTTGTCAGCTGACATGTTAGCTCAGCTAACTAGTTACTGATAAGTTAGGGCAGCTAACTAGTCGGCCTACTAATTGGCTAACGAGTTAGTTCAGGCCACCATCCATCCAAATAGTTATCAGAGCTGACTAGTGGACCAACACGTCAGTCAAAAAGTTGTCACCTAGCTAACTCGTTAAACATCTAGTTATGTGAGATACTTAAATCATTTATCAACTAGTTAAAAGAGGCAGCTAAGTCATTAACCAACTCATTAAGTGGGGTAGCTATCTCGTTAACCAACTAGTTAAGTCAGCTAGCTAAGTCAACTAGCTAACCAGCTAGCTAGCTAAGTCAGCTAGCTAAGACAGCCAGCTCACTACTTAGCTAACTATTTAAGTCAAGTACTTAAGTCTGTTAACTAAGTAGTTAGCTAATTAGTTAAATCAGCTGGATATTTAGCTATTAAATAGTTAGCTAACTATTTAATTCAGGTAGTTAATTCAACTAGCTAACTAGTTAAGTCAGCCAGTTAAGTCAGCTACCTAAGTAGTTAAGTCACCTACTTAATTCAGCTAGATAAATCAGCTTTCTAATTAAGTCAGCTGGTTAAGACAGCTAGCTAGCTAGTTAGCTAATGGGTTAGGTCAGCAGGTTGAGTCAGGTAGTTAGTTAGCTAACTAACTGGTTAAGACAGCTGGTTGAGTCAGCTAGCTAGCTAGTCAGCAAATGGGTTTAGTCAGCTGATTAAGTAAGCTAGCTAGCTAGTTATCTAATGAGGGAAGTCAGCTGGATGGGTCAGCTAGTTAACTAGTTAGCTAACGAGTTAAGTCAGCTGCTTAAGCCACCTAGGAAGGTTGTTAGCTAACGAGAAAATTGGATGACTAAGTCAGCTAGCTAGCACTTTAGATAACTAGTAATCTAGCTAGTTAGTTACCATATGAAGTCAGCTAGCTAGCTAGGAAGTTAACTACTTAAGTGAGCTTGTTAGCTATGTAGCTAGCTAGCTAGCTAACTCTTTAAATCAGCTGGCTAGCGAGGTAGCGAGCTAGTTAGCTAACTATTTAAGTCAGCTGTCTAGCTAGCAGCTAGCTAGTTATTTCAGCTAATTAAGTCAGCTGGCTAGTCAGCAGGCTAGCAAGGTAGCAAGGTATAAGTAAGTTGGCAAGCCAGCTGGCTAGCAGGTTATTTCAGCTATTTAAGAGTGCTGGCTAGCCAACTGGCAAGATAGGTAGTTATCTAGTTAAGTCAGCTAGAGAGCTACCTGGCTACCTAGTGATGTCTTCGAGTTAAGTCAGCTGGCTAGCCAACTGGCTAGCTGGTTAAATCAGCTAGTATATTAAGCTGTCTAGACAGCAGGTTAGGTAGGTAGCTAGCTAGATAAGTCAGCTCGCAAGCCAGCAGGCTACCTGTTCAAGTCAGGTAGTTAAGTCAGGTGGCTAGCCTTCAGCCTAGGTAGGTAGCTAGCTAGTTAAGTGAGTTGGCAAGCCACCTTGCTAGCTTAAGTCAGATAGGTAAGTCAGTTGTCTAGCCAGCTTGATAGATAGGTAGCCAGCTAGTTAAGTCAGCTTGCTAGACAGTTAATTAGCTGGTTATGTCAGGTAGTTAAGTCAGCTGGAAACCAGCTGGCTAGCTAGTGAAGTCAGATCGTTAAGCCAGTTGGCTATCCAGCTGGTTAGTTAGTTAAAAAGCTAGTTAATTAAGATGGCTATCCATCAGGCTAGCTAGTTATTTCAGCTAGTTAAGTTAGTTGGCTATCTAGTAAGCTAGCTATATAAGTCAGCTAGTTATGTCAGCTAGCTAGCTAGTTAAGTCAGTCAGTTAAGTCAGCTGGCTAGCTAGATAGCAAGCTAGGTAGCAGTTAAGTCAGCTGGCTAGCTAGATAGCAAGCTAGGTAGTTAGCTACTTAAGCCAGCTAGTTACGCCTGCTGGCTAGCTAGGTAGTTAGCTGGTTAAATCAGCTTGTTAAGTCAGCTTGCTAACTAGTTAATACAGCAAACTAAGTCAGCTGGCTAGCCACTTGGCTAGCTGGATAGCTAGCTATTTAAGTCAACTGTCTAGCCAGTTAACCAGCTAGTTATGTAACCAAGTGAGGTCAGCTAACCAGCCAGCTAGTTAGGTAAGGGTCTAGGTAGTTAAGTCAGCAGGAAAGCCAGTGGGCTAGGTTGGTACTTAGCTAGTTAACTCAGCTGCCTATCCAACTGGCTAGCTAGGTAGATAGGCAGTTAAGTCACCCTGCTAGCCAGCTGGATAGCTACTTACGTCACCTAGTTAAGTCAGCTGGCTAGCTAGGTAGCTAGATAGTTAAGTCAGCAGTCTAGCCTGTTGGATAGCTAGTAAAGACACCTAGTAAAGTCAGCTGGATATCCAGCTGGTTAGCTAGGTAGCTTGTTACTTAAATCAGCTGCATTGTCAGCTGGCTAGCTAGTTAAGTCACCAAGTTATGTCATCTGGATAGTCAGGTGGCTAGGTATATAGCAAGCTAGTTAATTCAGCTGTCTGGCAAGCAGGCCAACTATTTGAGCTAGTTAAGTCAGCTGGCCAACCAGCTGGCTAGCTATGTAGCGAGCTTAAGTCAGTTGGCTAGCCAGCTGGTAAGCTAATTAAGTCAGTTACATAAGTCTGCTGACTAGCCTGCTAGCTAGCTAGGTAGAGAGCTAGTTAAGTTAGCTGGGTAGCCAGATGGCTAACTAGTTAAGTCTGCTAGTAGTGCCAGCTGGCTAGCTGATTAAGTTAACTAGTTACATCAGCTGGCTAGCCCACTGGATAGCTAGGTACCAAGCTAGTTAATTCATCTGGCTAGACAGGTGGCTAGTTATTTAAGTCAGTTAGTTAATTTATCTGGTTTCCCAGCTAGATATCTTGGTAGCTAACTAGTTAAGTAAGTTGGGTAACCAACTGGCTAACTAGTGGTCTTCTATTTGTGCCAGTTGGCTAGCTGGTTAAGTCAACTAGTTAAGTCACCTGGATAGCCAGCTGGATAGCTAAGTACCAAGCTAGGTAATTCAGCTGGCTAGCCAGCTGTCTACCTAGTTACATTAGCTAGTAAATTCAGCTGGCTTCCCAGCTGGCTAGCTAGGTAGCTAGCTAGTTGAGTCAGCTGGCTAGCCACCTGGCTAGCTGGTTAAATCGGTGAGTTAATTCAGCTGGACAACCAGCTGGCTAGCTAGATAAGTCAACTAGTAAAGTCAAGTGGATAGCCAGCTGGCTAGCTGGTTAAGTCAGCTAGTTAAGTCAGCTGGAAATCCAGCTTACTAGCTAGGTAGCCAGCTATTTAAGTCATCTAGTTAACTCAGCTGTCTAGCTAGGAAGCTAGCTAGTTAAGTCCGTTGGCTACCTAGTTCAGACAGTTAGTTAAGTTGGCTGGCTAGCCCAGCTAGCTAGCTAGTTAAGTCACCTATTTAAGTCAGTTCACTGGCCAGCAGGTTAACTAGGTAATTAAGTTGTTAAGTCAGTCAGCAATTAGGTTAGCTATCTAGTTAAGTCAGCTAGCTACCCAGCTTGTTAGCTAGTTAAGTCACCTAGTTAAGTCAGTAACTGGCCAGCAGGTTAGCTAGGTAATTAAGTAAAGTCAGTCGGCAATCCAGCGGGCTATGTAGGTAGGTGCCTATTTAAGTCAGCTGTCTAGCCTTTATGCTATCTAGTTATGTCAGCTAGCTAATTCAACTGGCTATCCAGCTGTCAAGCTAGGTAGATAGGTAGATAAGTCTGCTGGCTATCCAGCTAGCTACATCTTTAAGTTAGCTAATTAAATCAGCTGGCTAGGCTGGTGGCTAGCTAGGTAGCCAGGCAATTAAGTCAGGTGGCTAGACAGCTGACCAATTAGTTAAGTTAGCTACTTTAGTCAGCTGACTAACCAGCTGGTTATCTAGTAAGTCAGCACGTTAATTCAGTTGTCTAGCCAGCTGGATAGCTAGATATAAATCTATTTACATCAGATGGGCCGCCAGGTGGCTCGCTAGTTATTTCAGCTAGTTAAGTCAGTTGGCAATCTAGGAAGCTAGCTAGTTAAGTCAGCTAGATATGTCAGCTAGCTAGCTAATGAAGTGAGTTAGTTAAGTCAGCTAGCTAGCTAGAGCGCTAGCAAGTAACTAGCTAGTTATGTCAGCTGTCTAGTAAGCTGGTTAGCTAATTAAGTTACCTTATTAAGTCAGCTGACTAGTCAGCTGGCTAGGTAGGCAGCTTGCTAGTTAAGTCATCTTGCTAGACAGCTGGCTAGCTAGATAACTCACATAGTTAATTCACCTGGATAATCAGCTGGCTAGATATGTAGTAAGCTAGTTTATTCAACTTGCTAGGAAGCAGGGCAGCAAGTTATGACAGCTAGTTAAATTTGCTAGCTAGCAAGCTGGTTAGCTAGGTAGTTAGGTAGCTAAGTCAGGTCAGAAGCCATCGGGATACATAGGTAGCTAGCTAGTTAAGTCAGCTGCCTAGCCACCTGGCTATCTAGGGATGTCAGCTAGTTAAGTCAGCTGGCTAGCCAGCTGGCTAATGCGTTAAGTCAACTACTTGAGTCTGCTGGCTAGCCCACTGACTAGTGGGTTAAGTCAAGTGGTTAATTCTAGTGGCTAGCCATCTGGCTAGCTAAGTAGCTAGCGAGTTAAATCAACTGGCTGGTCAGATGTCCAGCTGGTTGTCATCAAGTTAAGTCAGCTGGCTAGCCACCTGTCTAGGTAGGTAGCTAGCTAATTAAGTCATTTGGCTAGTTGACTTGCTAGCTAGTTAAGTCAACATGTTAAGTGAGCTGTTCAGTCATCTGGCTCACTA
>NW_007233363.1:48319-98242 GCF_000164805.1 Carlito syrichta | reverse complement strand
ATATTTCTTGTTGATGGGGTGAACCTTTTATCATTATGTAGTGGCCCTCTGTATCTTTTTTAATTTTTGATAGCTAAATGGTATTTTGTCTGAAATTAGGATCGCGACTCCTCCTTTCTTTTGTGTTTCCATTCGCCTGAAAATTTGTTTCCCATCCTCTTACTTTGAGTCTGTGTATGTCCTTTCTAGTGAGATGGGTCTCTTGAAGGCAGTATATTGTTGCCTGGTGATATTTTATCCATTTTGTCATTCTATGTCTTTTCAGTGGTGCGTTTAGTCCATTCACATTCAGACTAATTATTGAAATGTGAGAGTTCATCCCTATCATGGAGTTCTTATTGAGTTATTGTTCTTCCACTTGGTTTTTTCTTTTTTTTTTTTTTTTGTCTTTCTTTTGCTTTTGGGGTTGGTTCGTGTATATTTTATTCTTTTCCCTGTACTCTTGTGAAGAACGTTGTTCTTTTTTCCTTTTCTTCTGTGTTTAGTACTTTCTTAAGTGTTTCATGTAGAGATGGTTTTGTGGCTGCATAAGTTCTTAGGGATTGGATATCTGGGAAAGATTTTAATTCTCCCTCACTGATGAAGCTTAGCTTGGCTGGGTAGGTTATTCTTGGTTGAAATTGTTTATCCTTTAGGACTTTGAAGATAGGGCTCCAAGCTCTCCTAGCCTGCAGGGTTTCTGCAGATAAATCTGCTGCTATTCTGATTGGTCTTCCATGGTGGGTGATCTGGCCTTTTTCTCTTGCTGCCTTTAGGATTTTTTCTTTTGTGCCTACTTTATTTAGGCGAATTATTATGTGTCTAGGAGTTGGTCTTCTCATTTGTTGTCTTGCAGGGGTTCTCTGAATATCTTGTGTTTGAATTTTTGCATCACTGATTAGATAAGGGAAGTTTTCTTGAATGATCTCATGGAAAGTTTGTTCCAATGTGGTCTCTGTTTCTCTTTCTGCCTCAGGGAGTCTGATTATTCTTAGGTTAGACCTCTTGAGGTAGTCACCCATCTCTTGAAGGTTTTGTTCTGTCTTTTTGAGCTTATTTTCTGTGTTTTTAAGAGTTTGGGTTATTTCTAAGTTTTGGTCCTCAAGCTCTGAGATTCTTTCTTCTGCTTGGGTAATTCTGCTTTCCATGCTTATCAATTTGTTATTTATTTCATTCACAGTATTCTTTATTACTGTTATCTCAGATATCAACTTCCTCCTAGTTTCTTCTTGTGTCTCCTCAATTCCTTTTAATCTCTCCATTATTGTTTTGATATCTACATTTGCAGTTTGAGACTCTTCATTCTGGGGGCTTTTCATTTTTTGCATTCCAAAGTCATTTTTCTCAGTGTCTGCTCTCCCAGGCATCTGGGAGAGACCCATACTCTTCTTTTGGCTTTTCTTCATTTCTGTAGATTTTTCTCCCTCTCCCCCTTTCCCTCCCCCTCTTCAATTCTGTTTTTGAGGGAAGGTGGGGTTGCTTTTATTTCTCTTCTGCAATGACCTGTTCTTCCTTATGAGGATCTTCTGGCTTTGTTCACTTTTCTCTCTGCTTTACAGTCTGTCTATTCAGCAGTATGCAGTCTTGGTCCCTAGATTTATAAGGGGGGCATATAAAAGAGGAAAATAATGGAGGAAGGAGGGGTCAATAGGGAGTTAGAAAGAGAAAAGTGCAAGAGGGAAAACAGATATACATACCAACTATCAGGTGAGAAAGAGACACAGGGCCAGGAAGAGGTGAAGAAAGACATGTAAGGAAGATTCCCTAAAGAGTACTGATAGCTACACAGAGACAGGCCAATAAAATTGAGAAACAGTGTAAGTCAGAAGATAAACAACAAATGTGATCTAAACCAACAGTTACAATGATAAAATCATAAGTCAAAATAAGTGAAAGAGAGAAGTGCGAGAGGGAAAACAGATATACATACCAACTACCAGGTGAGAAAGAGACACAGGGCCGGGAAGAAGTGAAGAAAGGTAAGAAAGATTCCCTAAAGAGTACTGATAGTTACACAGAGACAGGCCAATAAAATCAAGAAACAGTGTAAGTCAGAATGTAAACACCAAACGTGATCTAAACCAACAGTTTCAATGATAAAATCATAAGTCAAAATAAGCAATCAGACTAGAGTCACTTCTGTGATCTCCGATTCCGGCCTCTCCCTTTTGTTTTTCATTGCAGCATAGGGGTGGGGCTTTGTCTCCTGTTTCACGCTGTTGCCTTAGGAACTGAGGTAAAGTTTGTTGATAGGTGGGTCGGGTGATGGAAGTCTCTGCCTGGAGAATAGCAAGGTAGTTTACCCAGATCTGTTTTTCTCCACTTGTCTAGGTCCCCCGGCTTGGGGTCTCACACTGAGTGCCTCAGCCAGGGTGGGCCCGGAGTTCCAGAGCTCCAAAGCTCCAAAGGGCAGGCAGTGAGCGGCGAGTGTGGTGCTGGGCCCCCTACAGAGTACTTCAGCCAGGAATGGGACCGGTGTCTCTGAGGGGTGGGCACCCACAGCCTCCCTGTGTGACCGGCGGCTTGGTGCCGGGTGCCTGGGCTGGAGACAATACAGCCGGGGAGGGATCCGGAGGGGGCTGGGACCAGAGACTTCCACACATGCAGTAGAACAGCAGTGGGGGGGGGCGCAATATCTGTCCCTGCGTGGGACTGAAGCTCCCGGACCTGGCACCAGCACGGTTGGTGGTGGGCTGGGGGATGGGGGAAGAGAAGTAATAGCCTTTTTAGGAACTCACGTTCAGAGAATCTCACCAGTTCACCTATGCTGTCGCCATCTTGCCTCTCTCCCTCGTATTTCTTAAAGAAATGAAAATAACTTAAAATTAAACACTACTTTTAAACTGTGTAATTATTGTATTAATAAAATATGTTTTAAAATTTACTCTTAATTTTACCATGAAGGGTCAAAATATACATTTCAAGTCCAAATATATGAACCATAGCATTAGATGATCTGTCCTCATCTCTGTAAAATGTTCAAAACTTTATCCCCTGAGCTGTTGTTACATGTCATACTCTTCTTTATTACTTTTACCTACAATAGATGTGACTTTTTTATTTTTATTTCAAAGCAGGATTTATTGAGAGGACAGAAAAGGTCCCACAGTGGGAGGGGAGGAGGGGACCCGAGAGCATTGTCCTCTTCTTTCTTTTCATTCTATTTCTTAAATTTCCTTAAATGTCCACCTCTGATATCTCTATGCTGCATATTGGAAACTCCTTCAAATCTCCTTCACAATTTCGTAATTTCTCTTCAACTATTTCTTGTCCTTGATGGAATGGATATTTTGGGTTTCTTTATTCCATTGAATATTTCAGCTCTACCTTTTCTTTTTTTTTTCTTTTCTTTTTTTTTTGAGTTGGAGTCTCACTCAGTCACCCAGACTGGAGTGCAGTTGGCCGCTCCCGGCCACCGAAGCTTCGCCTGCTGGGATCCAGCGATCCTTCTGCCTCAGCCTTCCGAGTAGCCGGAATTACAGGCATACACTACCACACCGGCTGATTTTTTGATTTATTGTACAGATGAGGTCTCACTGCCCAGATTGGTCTCGAACCCGTGGGCTCAGGCAAGCCACTCACCTCAGCCTCCCAAAGGCACGGGATTACAGGTTGAGCCACCGAGCCTGGCTTCTACCATTTCTTATTCATTTCTGTAATGCTAACCATCTACCATAAAATCTATATATTTGTCTCAAAATGTAATTTTCTCCTTTTTTAAGGATATTTAAACATGCTTACTTTAGAATGGATCTCATACATTTCTAGTATTCTATTTGTTCAGATATGATAACCTTTATTAACAAGTTGGCAGATTGTAGATAGTAACTCTTTTTATCATATAAGTTTTACTCTCTGTTGTCTATTTTTTTGGACACTTTTCTCCCACATACCTGAGCTTCCTTGAAGGAATTTGCTCAAGGATATCCTAATATTGCAGGCCTAAAAGAGAGATTGATCCTTTGCCCCTGTCACATGGCATTCATCTCCCTAAGGTAGTGCTTTCTCAGTGGTAAACAAATAGAATGGGTCCAATGTGAGCCTTACCCTCACTTGTGAGACTGTTTTACATATACGGGGGAGATGACCCAGTGCTGACCATGAACTATAGTCTGAGAGCAGAAATAACTTACAAACACAGGCAATAGGATCTATAAGCTTCCAGCCTTACCACAAAGTCCTGACATGCTCCCTGTCTGTGAGAACCATAGGGTTCTGCTTCTTTTCCACACAGTGGTGGAAAACTACTTTTTAATAATCCTGTGGTCATTCCATACAATTGTGGTTATTAGATTTTAATTTCCCTTTTAATTCAGATTTCTCTTCATTTGGGAAAATTTGTTTGTGTGGCTAACTGTGGTGATCTAAATATTTCTGATTTCTGAGCACTTCTTGGTGTAATGAGGAGAAAGTTGCTCTGTACAGATGCATCAAACATCCACCTTGATTGTGATGTTTGCCATTATGATTCTCTCATGTCTTCATCTCTTCTGGACATTAACTATGACTGATTGAGCCCCTCTCAAACTAGGCTACACGGTTCCCCACAACCACTGTGATGAGTGGGAGTCATGACGACATGCCCCAGAAGAAGAAACGGAGGCTCAGAGATGGAAAAATAATGCTGAAAGTCATGGGCAGTTGATAAACAATTTATATACGAATGAAGATCCGCTTCTCCTTCACAATTAAACTTTAAAACAGCACCTAGGTAATAAGGGAAGTTTCAAGAAAGGAAACAAGGATCACTGAGGCCCAGAAATGTGTCGAGTTGTTTCCAGCATGTGGTGATGGATTCTGCTGCTAAGAAGAAATGAAAGCTCAGAAAACAGACAAAGGAGTCAAAGGAAAGCACGCACTCTCACACTGGCAGAAGAGCCATGTTTTCTTCTCTTTGTTCTCTGTATTTCTTCTTCCTACTAGCCCACAATGCTACTCAATGTAAAATTCACAGTCAGATGATAACTGTGGCTCTGCTGACCTGAGTCTATTATGTATTTTCACCGAAGCTTCTCCTTCTAGAGATGAAACTCATGCTGCTTTATCCCAGGCGTAGACTCTCTCTGTCTTCATGGCAGCTCTGAAATAAACCCAGTGATCACCACAGGCTGTCGCCAAAGATCTGACCTGGTTGCACTCACAAGATAAATGTAATTAATCAGTCATTCTGTGTGTGTCACTTGCTGCCTCTATGATCCAAATAAACTTTTTCATAGAGCAGTTGACCTATTGGTATTTGAAGTTGCAAAGATTAACATATTTTACTTAAAAAGAAAGAATGCATTTACTTAATGAGAGGTATGCTTTTCTGGTTAAAACAGAAAGGGCATTGTGAGTATCACTGATTTTCTAAGTCCTACGACATTTTAGGTATTTTCTTTTACAAGTTACAACTCTGCAGTATAGACATCTCATTCCAGAGTCTGTCCACACACAAAGGGGAGGGGAAGCCATAGCCTCTAGAGGGTCCTCCAGAGTCTGTAAATTTTCTGTGCCCTCACAGAGACACATTCTGCTAAGACTACTCAAGACCAAGCCAGCAGTGTGAGTTCACCTGTAGGCTTGAGCAGAAATCTGGGGCCTTGGACATTCCAGAGTTCTGATAAATTTGTTAAGATTGTGACTCAGAAACACTGAGCAATTAGCCATTTGGCTAAACCTATCAAAACTAGCTCTGCCCTGCATCAAATTCCTTAAACTCTTGTATATAATCGCATGCCCAACACCCTCTCTGTAGATATATACAGGTAGAACATTTCATGTCTTACTCTCCACCGTGAAGACATTCTACAATCTCCCTTCTTTATAAAGAATGCCTCCTAATAGACACTTTAGACTAAGCAAACAGGTGTTAAGTGCCTCTTTCTTTGTAATCCCAACAGCCCCATTACAGGACAGGTTAGCGCCTTCCCTTGCAAGGAGGCCCCTGTTGCCACTTTAGGCACTCTTCCAGTCAGAGGACTGGTCAGAGGACAAATCAATTGGTGGAATAAGCAGGATTTCAAAGAAATGAGGGTAGAATTGGAGACCAAACCAGGAGCTCTTAAGGTAGCCAAAAGATCCTATGGGGAGCTCTGTGTTTTTCTTACTGAATGCCTGTGGACTGCCCTAGGAGAACTGAGGGTCCCTAAGAGCTCCAGCAGATGAAACTAGCCAGAAGACAGGGTTATTATTATTGTTGTTGTTGTTGTTGTTATTGTTATTACTGAACAAATAGGGTTTATTTCAGGAATGATTCAATCAACATTGTAAAGCAATCAGGATAATTCACCATATGACCAGAGAAAATATTTTAAAAATCATATGATCGTCTAGGCTCAGTGACTCAGTCTGTAATCCCAGCACTTTGGGAGGCTGAGGCAAGTGGATTGCCTGAGTCCTCGGGTTTGAGACACACCCTGGCAACTTGGGGAGACCTCGTTGCTACAATAAATCAAAAATTACCTGGGCGTGGTAGCACATGTCTGTAGTTCTGTCTACTAGGAAGAAGGAAGTGGAAGGATCAGTTGAGCACAGCAGTCCGAGGTTAAGGTGGCCAGGATCATGCCACTGCACTCCAGTCTAGGTGACAGAATGAGACTCCTACTCAGAAAAAAAATCACATGATCCTCTCAATACAGACAATTAAAAGGAAGTGTTAGACAAAGTTCAGCATACATTTATGACAAAAAGTGCTAGTAAATAGGAAAATAAGATAACATCTCTAAATTAATAAAGGTGATCCACAGCTGACATCACCCAAGATCAGAGTGAAGCGAGGATACTTATGGAGGTGGATTTGAAACTAACAAGATCCTCAAGGAAGGCCATTGCTTAGTGGGGAGGAGACTGTCCTCTCTACAGACAGCTGGCCAGTAAGCAGAGGCTTAGTTGCAGCCAAGACTAAGATGGACATTTTTGACAAGAGATGGCCCTCAGGGAAAGACATGTCTCCACCACCCTGCTGTTAGTGAGGAATCTGTGGTAAATGTGGATGAAAGGAGGAGCCCAAAACTTCTATCCTGTCCCTAGACAGATCTAGTCAGCATATCCCAGGTCCACCTGCTGAGGGCCAAGAGACAGAAAAATAGAAAGGAAGAGGGTCCACCCACACTCTTAGGTGGGGCCAGTGGGGGAAGAGAGCTGTAGGGTCTGGCCACATTGAGAATAGCAGCCAGACCATATTCAGGGGCTCCTTCAAGGGGAGATTGGGAGACTGGGAAGCCCCTGAGGATGGACATCATAGAAGGAACAACCTGGCACCACACCACTGTCATCCTCAGAAGGGGATGGCAAGCACCACATCCCCTACAATAACAGGAAAGCCAAGGTCCCCCAATGTAGGTACATTATGGAGACTGAGAAGTCCTAGGGAAATCATTCTTCAAGCTGGAAAACCAGGGAGAATTATAGTCATGGCTCAGTCCAAGTCAAAAATATTGAGAACCTGGAGTTAGTGGTCAAGTCCCAAAGGCCAGGGAACCTGGAGTTCTGATGTTCCAAGGAGGAGAATTGGAGGGGCCCAGCTCCAGAAGAAAGATGAAGAATTGGCTTCTATCTGCCCTTTTGTCCTATTCAGACCCGTAGCCAAGTAGATGCCCCATCTTGAAGGTGGATCTTCCACTCAGTCCAGTCATTCCAATGCCAATTTATTCCGGAGACACTCTCACAGAAACACCCAGAATTATGCTTCACAAGCTGTCTGAGTATCTTAGTCCAGTTGACGCTTCACATGAACCATCACAGGGATTGATGTCTTGTTATCATCTACACACTTAAGGCTTTCAGAGAATGCTACCCAGAATATCCTACAGTATCTCCAGTCCTGAAGATGGGACAGCAGTTCTCAAAAAGTTCAAGGACTCGAGGAAAATGTAAAATATCTGGGTGTGGTCTTCAATGTTTGCATCTAATATATGGTAGCCTGAGAACTGTCCCCAGTGATTAAGGACAATAATTCACAGGCTCACTAATCAAAGTTTGGGCAGAAAATGAGGGGATAACATGGCAGTTTCATCTGTCCTACAGCCCACAGGGGGATCTTTATTTGCTGAGATTACTTATTAGCTGTTTTTGTGACTCTGGGAGATTCTACTGATATGGAGAAAGTGAACACCCTTCGGGGACGTATGTCCACAGTTCTGAACCACAACAAGCATGATCTGAGGGCTTTGAATGCTGAAACAACTGCAATAACGAAAGTGGTCTCACAGACCCAAATGATTCTAGATGTGCTGACAGGTATGCAAGGGGAAATCTGCAACTTTTATTTTTAAAAATAAATTTTGATTTAAAATTATATGACTGCTTAATGTAGAGGAGAACTTTCTATGTTCCCAGGGCTGATCTTTAACTCCTGGAGTCAAACAATCCTCCCACCTCAGTCTTACAAATGCTGGGGTTACAGGCATGAGTCAACAATCATGTCCAGAGGTTAGAATGTGTACAGTGTTTTGTGTATGTTTCAAACAAAATACTAAAGTCAATTAATCTCTCCTTCACTTACACTAATAACTGCAGTCAATGCGTGGTGCATGACCCCTGCTGTCTACAATAAAAGTATGGATTTTGGACGGGTTTCTTGATGAACAGTTCTGCTTCCAAGTCCTTTAGAAACTGGATGGTGAGCCTTGTGACATGTGGCTGAATTTACTGCTGGTGTCCGTTTAATTCCTAGTGTTTCAAAAAATTAGGGAAAAGTGTCTTACAGGTGATCCCACCTCTGCAGCCATTTCAGGGATCATCTTGAATAGGTGGGCCTGTAAGAGTGTAACAACCATCGGGATAAGATTGTAGGGTTTCCTGGGATTCCCCACTTTCTTCTCTGTCCTGGTGAGGAAACACAGATTGCTGTGACTTCTCTGTGCCCAGGACATCTGGTTCACCTGCAGGTTTGATCCAAACTGGGGCTTAGAACCTTCCCAGGATTCAAGGAAGCTGTTTAGATTGTTCAGAAACACTGAGAAATTAATCCTTTGGCATAGTACATAGAAACTTGCCCTGGCCTGAGACAAATTCCTTAAACCCGCATACCAAACTCCATACCCAATGCCCTCACTGCTGCTGCGAACTTCCTGTATCTCCCTGTCAGCCTCCAGGACACACAACAGCTCCTTCAGATGGGAGCCCAATAACAAACACTTTGGACTGAGTGCCTTGATGTTTAGCACCTCTTTGCTTGAAATTCCAGTTGACCCATGGTGGGACGGTTTGGACACTCTTTTGAGGGACTTACTTGTGCTGCTTTAAGTCCACTCCAGCCTGAGTTGTGGATGAAGTTACAGCTTCTAGCCCTCCTCTGAAGCTCCAACTCCTCCATGTGGGCAGACTCCAGACTTCCTGAATCCAGAGAGAGATAGAAGCCTGCACCCTAATGACCTATTGAGGGGCCCAGACACCTGTCCCAACCCAGTTTTGACTTCTTTTCTTTGGTGTGGATCCATCTCCATATGGGGAACTTTCTTGTTTCTGCACATGACTGTGATGCACTGCATATTAGAAACATTTTAAGATAATTTATTGGCATTAGGAGATGCTGTGGGCTCTTGAGTGGGCACATCGATTGTCCACCCAGACTGTGGAGACCAACACTCGTGTCCCAACCCCTCATGTCCTAGTCTGGGATGGAAATGAACCATGATTGAGTTTCTCGCATGTCCCAGGCACCCCTGACTCCACACCACTCTGAACAGGGGATTAATGAGAAAACTGAGGCTCAGAGATGGGAAGTTACTGCCCAAGATCACACAAGAAGTAGATGGTAGCTGGGAATGACATAAACATCAACTCCCCACCTCACTCCCCAAGATGGTGCTCAGGTCTGAGTAGATGTCCCCAAACCTTAAGCAAAGACTGTGGTTCAGAGAGAGAGATGAGGAAGGAAGGGGTCCTGAGGGGACAGGAATTGCAGAGTTGTGTTCTCAGAACGGAAGAGGGTGGATGCTGCTGCGAACAGAAGAAGAAGAAGAAAGAGTAGAAAGGAGAAGAAAAAAAACGGAAATACAAGAAAGAGATGATTCAATACAAAGAAAATCCACACTGCAGGGCAAGGAGAGAGGCCACATTTATTCCACTGCATTCCTTTGTGTTCTTTGCCCCATGCATCTCAACATGACCTAGACACTCACGTGACAACTATGTCTCTGCTGACCTGAATCTGCCATGCAACATGAATCTGTGTCTTCCCTGAAGTGTCTCGGGTCTGGCAAGATAACTGTTCATGGTGAGGACTCCACAAGGATACGCTGATGAAGTGAAGGAGATGAAGTGGCTGAGAGCGAAGGAGATGCCATGGGAGACTCTAAAGGGAAGGAGGAGTCCTGGTCATCCAGCTCAGGAAGACAATGGGTTTATTTGCTGCTGTGACTTGGGCCTCAGTGGGATGTGGACAGATTAGGGGGACAGTGTCCAAGGGTGAGGAGAAACCTTATTTCTGTCTGAAATGTCTGAAGAAAGCCTGGTGCCCAACTCCAGCCCACCCCTGGGGAAGTGATAATCAGTCCTTGGGGAGGGCAGTTCCCCTTCCTGTGGAGCTGTTGCTGTGACAACTCCTTGACAAGGAAAGCCCTGTCTCTGGCCACACACTGTGTGTCTGTCCTGCATGAGACCATGGTCTCATCCATCTGCACAGCCAAAACCAATGGGAGGACATGTCATGAACCTGACCCTCACAGCCCTGCTCTGTCTCAGTGAGATTTCAAAAGGGGGAGGAGAGACCCTAGTCTGACCCTAGCTGACCCTTACAACCAGCTCCTGATCCATGATGAGACCACAGGTGCTCAGGAAACCACCAGGGGAAGAGGACTTGCTCAGGCTTCAGAAGACAGACCTCTCATGGTAACTTTTTCAGGGCTGAGTCTGGTCCCCAGGACCTGAGCACAGGCAGGTGAGTCTATCCCCAGCTATCCCAGGTCCCTCCTCCTCACTGGAGGTGAGGTTCTAATCCTAGGAAGCTTTGAATGGGGAACAGCAGTTCTGGGATCTGAGAGTGTTCTGGGATCTCAGGGGTGGAGATGTCATGGGACCCAGGCTCTGATTTCCTTCCAGGAACCCTCCCAAAACCCACCTTCTGGGCTGAACCATACTCTGTAATCACCTGGGTTAACCCCATCATGATTAGGTATTCCAGAAGTATGATCTGTATAAAGAGGAAAGCTCAGTGCTCAGGAACATATGGAACACAGTGGAGCACGATAAAATGGGTAAGTTCTACATCCCATACATGACAGGTGAGTATGCAGGAAGAGATTGCTGTCACTATCACAGCCCAACTGGAAGATCAGAGCAAGGGACTCCCAGGAGTTGGTGGTGACAGGTGAGAAAATGCTCAGGGATCCCAAGCCCAGGTTCTTCCTTGAGGAAGGGGTTGTGTCTGCAGGGATGTTTCCCCTCTCACAGCCCAGCTCCTGGGGATCATGTGGGAGATGTGATCCCCATTTAACATGGTGTCTCCCTTTCTCCTTGAAGCCTACAGCAAACCTACTCTCTCGGCCCTGCCCAGTTCTGTCATGAACTCAGGAGGGAACAGAACACTCCAGTTTGGCTCTTGGTTGAGATTTGAAAAGTTAATTCTCATTGAGGAAGGAGGACACAACCTCTCCTGGACTCACAGCAACACCCCAGTGGGCAGTTTCAGGCCCTGTTCCCTGTGGGTCTTGTGACCTCCTGTAGGTGAACGTTCAGATGCTATGGTTGCTACAGGAAAAAGTCCAGAAGTGGTCAGAACCAAGTGACTCCCTAGACATCCTGATCACAGGAGAGAAAGCCATGGTCCTATCTCTTACAATTTTGAGGCCCCAGTTTGTTGGGACTTTAATTGACAGCTGACCATGGTAAGAACCCCACAAGGATGTATTGATGGATGGGCTGAAGAGTGAAGGAGATCCTATGAGAAGCTCTAGAATGAAGGAGGAAACCCAGGAATCTCTCACCTGGAATGGGCCATCTCAGGAAGGCACAGGGTCTATTTGCTGCTATGTCCTGGTCACTGGGAGATGGGGGCAGAACAGGCAAACAGTGGCCAGAACAGCCCAGGTGAGAAGAGAAGCCCTGTTGGGGAAAGAGACACACAGTGTGAGTGACAGTGAGACCTGCATGGATAGTACAGAAAAGGGAAGATGAGGGAGGAACTATCTCTGCCATCTCAGTTCCTCTTTCCCGCAAAGAGTGTCTAGGAAACTCTTCCTCCTGATCCAGCAGGGCCCTGTCATGGCCCCTGGAGAAAGCCTGACCATCCAGTGTCACTCTGATGTTACCTATGACAGGCTCACTCTGTCCAAGAAGGGGGGAGGGTATCTCCCCCAGCATCCTGATCAGCAGCACTAAGCTGGGATCTCTCAGGTGGACTTCTTCCTGGACCCTGTGAGCAGCTCCCCTTGGGGGTCAGTAGAGATGTTATGGGAGAAACAACCTCTCCTTTGAGTTGTTGGTCCACAGTCACCCACCTCAAAATCCAGATCACAGGTGAGGATCCCAGCAGGTTCAATCAGGAGTCCAGACTCCATACAGACTGTGCTGGGGAAACCTCAAGTGGTATGGCCAGGATGAGGCATGGGGTATCAAGGAATGGAGAGATGGGGAAGGGGAGAGACTCAGACAACAGAGACTGAGGGTCTTCAGAGAGAGGCCCTGGGGAAGTCTCAGCTCAGAACAATGTGTGGCCAGCCCCTCACCCTTCCTCTTCTCTGTAGATCAGCTCCCTGGCAGACCCTCTTTCTTGGTGCAGCTGGGCCCTGTGGTGGCCTCAGGAGAGAATGTGACCCTGCTGTGTCAGTCAGGCATGGAACTCGGTGGGCAATTTCCTTCTGTACAAGGAGGGAGAAGCCAGTCTCCCCCTATTACGTCTAAGGTCAAATTACTGAAGTCAGCTGTACTAGGGTGAGTTCTCTTTGAATTCTGTGACCTCAGCCCACAGGTGGTTCTACAGATGCTATGGCTCACATAACACCTCCTCCTACCTGTTGTCATATCCCAGTGATGACCCGGGAACTGGTGGTCTTATTTAAGGACCCAAATCGGCCCTCCCTAACTCAAAGATTCAGCTCAGGGACCGGCCCCCAGAAGAGCTCTGGGTAATAAGGAATAATGAGAGTGAAGGAGGAGGGTCCACAGCAGAGGATCCAGTCCATGAGAGGGTGGACATAGATGGAGACCTCCCACCCCTAGGCACCCACCCCTGAATTCTCAATCAGAGTAGAGAGCAGGGAGGGCTGGAAGGAGACGTGGGTGAACTTCCGAGGATGTGAGATTAGACTGAAGGTTCATACAGAGTCCCCTAACCTGCACTGGAGGATGTGTGATGAGTGGAAGGAGAAGGACAGGCTGTTTCAGCAGGATTTGGTATTCCGACCTGATGGGGATTTAGGGAAGATGCTGGGGCTAACAGAGGAGGAAGAAAATGGGTGAGGTGGAGAGAGAACAGTTAGATATTCCCTTAGCATTTCTTCTTCCTCGTTTAAAAGAAACTCTGAGGATGAAGCCCCTCGCCCACACACGAGGGAATCCCTGAGCTCTCTCAGATCAGAGCAGGAGGTTTCTCGGGCCTCCATGAGACCTGCCTGTGGTTAAGGTGGAGCCCACATCAGTCAGCCATGCTCCTTCAGAGAGAAGCCCCCAGCTGTGGGTACTGTTCATCAGGGGCCCTCCTGTGCTTACCTGGCAGCCTCTATATCAGGACACACCTGAGACTAAGGAAAGACCATGCAGCTGATCCCTGGGGCAAGTTAAGGAATTATTCAAAGCACATTTTGTGTGCAGTTCATTTCTACATTTTCTTGTCTGGGCAGAATTGCCTGCGGCTACTCTTTTAAAAATTTATGGCTAAAAAAAGGAATTATCTGATATTCATTAAGATAGAAAACATGTATACATTCATTACAGAAAGTAATTTCTTATTAATATCAATTATTATCATCAAAGATGTTTAAAATTGAGGTTTATTGAAGAACGTATGTTGCCCAGGCTGGACTCAATATCCTGAGCTCAAGGCATCCTTTGACCTCAGCCACCTGAGTAGCTAGGACTGTGGACATTCATTACTGCACCCAGCTACTTTTTTAAATAATACTAAGGTATTTTTTAACATAGCTGTTAATTGGCATTTATTGATTTTTCTTCATATTAACTTAGTATTTCCTTTCAAAGTAAGTTTATTTCTTCTTTACTGATAAAATTTATTTTATCATAAGTAAACAAAAAATTACTTCCTTATTTCCAAATTATATGTCAATTTTTATCACTAGAAACATAAATATATATGCAGGGGCATATATATCTATTAAGTAAATAACTAGAGTTTCACATATCTATATGTATGTATGATTATATACATACTACATGTAAATATATATGTCCATTTATATACATATAATACATGAATAAATATTCATTAAAATGTTTAATATTTTTCATCCAGTGAGCTTTTTATGTTTGTTATTGATCTTCATTACTGGATTCACACTTCAAAAATAGGGAGTTCCGGTAAGATGACAATGACACAGGTGGGACTGTGAGATTCTCTGAAAGTGAGTTTTCCTGAAGACTCTTACTTTCCTTCCCCCACCCCCACTCCTCGCCCACCGTCAGCCACACTGGTCCAAGACCTAGAGACCCTCGGTCCAGTCCCATGCACAGCCAGCTACCACAGTCCCTCGCCACTGCTGTTCTACCCCAAGATGCCCTGAACTCAGGCTGCATGGAGCTCCCAGCTCCCTCCCTGGCTACACCATCTCACCCGACCCCAAGTCACCCGCCCTGCCTTGTGGAGATCTGGGTTCTCTTGCTGGCTACACTGATCTGCTCGGCACTCAGCAACTGCCTGCTACCTCCCTGGCTAGGCGCCCAGCCCAGTCTCTGGCCATGACAGCCCATGGACGCCATCCACAACTGCCCCTTAGAACTACAGGCTCCATTCCCACCTGGGGTGCCTCACCAGACCCAAGACCACCCCTGCCCACAGAGGCCCCCAGCACCTGTGCCTCTGGACTCTGCACTACTGCCTGGGCTGAAGCACCTAAAGCCATGACCAGTGTTCAACCCTCAGAGTTCTGGATACCCACCCTGGGTTCCAGGTCCCCACGCAGCCCCATCTCAAGCCACTGTTGCCCAGTGAGGCTCTAGGTGCCCGTCCCTCAGAGATACCAGCTCCATTCCTGGCTGAAGCACCCTGTGCGGGGCCCAAAGCCACTGCCACCACCTGCCATCCACCCTTTGGAGCTCCGGTCCCCACTGTGGCTGAGGTGCCCAGCAGTCTTGCACTCCATTTCTCCCAACTCATTCCTGACTACAGTGGGTCCAGAAAACAGCTGGAGCCCTGTGACCAGGCAGAGTCCTGAAGTGATGCACCCACCCAGCTCTGCCTAACCTCCAACTTGGGAGCTAAGACCCCATGGTTATGTAAGGGAACAGTACATCTTAAGGAGGTGCTGAATAGCTGCTTTCAGCTCTAAGCTCAGGCCTGGGGAATTCCAGGCTCCCTCCTCCATCCCCAGCCACTGGCAGCATACCAAATGCAGCGCCCAGCTATATAGCTGACTCCCAGTGCCTGATGCCAGACACAGACCACCACAGCCCATCATAGTGGATCATCCACAGAACAGATGACTGGAGAGAAAGGACGGGTGGAGAGAAAGGATCATTTAAAGAGGAGCCGCCCACCGCAGCCCTTTTCCAGGCAGAGATTCACATTGCCCTGCCCATCTATGAGCAGCCTCCACCTTGGTTTCTAAGGTAACCTCACCAAATGGGAGACAGAAGGCCCTCCCCTACACTTAATCAGACACAGACAATTCAGTCCTGTGGCAGACCTCTCAGGCAGCAAGCCAAGGGAACCAACCCAAGGCATGAGTAAATCTATCTGCCTGCAATGAGAACAAAGAGAAGAGGCTAGAGATCAGAGCTGAAGAGACTTTAGACACTCAGGAAAGGCTCCAGAGCTAGTCTGGTTTCTTATCTTGGTTTTCGATTTTATGTTTTGACTGCTTTGTTCACTTTTGTTTGCTTTTTGAGTTAGACTACTTGTTTGTGTTGGGGAAAAGCACATCAAAAGGCATGATTTTATTGGACTGTCTTTGTGTGATTACCGGTATGCTTTAGGGAATCTTGTTTGTTTGTTTTTTACTCTTTTCTGGCCTTGTGTCTCTTTTCATTCATTAGTTGGTATGTATGTCTGTTTTCCCTCTTACTCTTCTCTCTCTCCAACTTCCTCTTGACCCCCTTCTTCCATTGTATTCCTTTTTCTTACCTTCTTTGGTTCCAGGGAGCAAACTTAAACCCCACCACATGAACACATTGTAAGGCAGTGGGAATTGTGTTCCAGTGTGCCCATACGCCAGTTGGTGGATACTTGGATCTGCAAATAGATTCTGAATTACAGCTTCCCCATCAAATAAATTTAAAAACTGCAAAAAGTACAGCCCCAACCCACAGTCCAGCTTCAAAAGTGAACAAAGCCAGAGGACGCTCATAAGGAAGAAGAGGAGACTGAACAAAAAGAAGTAAAAGCAACTCTGCATTCCCTGAAAAACAGAATTAAAGAAGGGAGGGGAAAGAGGGAGACAAAAATCTACACAAATGAAGAAAAACCAAAAGAAGAATATGTGTCTCTCACAGAACCCTGGGAGGTCAGACACTGAGAAAACAGACTTTGGAATGCAAACAATAAAGAGACCCCAGAATTACTAGTCTCAAACTAAAAAACCAGATATCAAGACATTAATGGAGAGATTAAAAAGAATTGAGGAGAGACAAGAGGAAATTAGGAAGGAGTTGATAACTGAGATAACAGTAGTAAAGAATACCGTGAATGAAATAAATAACAAACTGATAAGTATGGAGAGCAGAATTAGCCAAGCAGAAGAAAGAATCTTAGAACTTAAGAACCAAAATATAGAACTAACCCAAACTGTGAAAAACATAGAAAAGAAGCTTTAAAAGACAGAACAAAACCTTCAAGAGATGAGTGATTACTGCAAGAGACCAAACGTAAGAGTTATTGGAGTTCCTGAGGAAGAAAGAGAGGCAGAGACCACCCTGGAACAAACATTCCATGAGATTATTCAAGCAAACTTCCCTTATCTCTTCAGTGATGCGAAAATTCAAACACAAGAGATTCAAAGAACCCCTGCAAGACAACAAATGAGAAAACCAACTACCAGACACATAATAATTTGCCTAAACAAAGTAGGTATAAAAGAAAAAATCTTAAAGGCAGCAAGAGAAAAAGGTAAGATTACCTACCATGGAAGACCAATTAGAATAGCAGCAGATTTATCTACATAAACCCTTCAGGCTAGAAGAGCTTGAAGCCCTATCTTCAAAGTTCTAAAAGATAAACAATTTCAACCAAGCATAACCTACCCAGCCAAGCTAAGCTTCATCAGTGAGGGAGAACTAAAATCTTTCCCAGATATCCAATGCCTAAGAACTTACACTGCCACCAGACCACCTCCTCAAGAAATACTTAAGAAATTATTAAACACAGAAGAAAAGGAAAAAAGAACAACAACATTCTTCACAAGAGTACTGGAAAAAGATTCTCAAACTATAAGAATCTTAGAAATCGCAGGAGATAACCTTATGCAAATTGAAACTGGCAACCAATTTCTATTCAGAAACCTAAATGCCAATACTTTAAGAAATAAGATAGACAAGCAGGACCGCATGAAATTAACAAGCTACTACAAAGCAAAAGAAACTATCTAGAGAGAAGGGAGACAGCCCACAGAATGGGAAGGATATTTGCCTATTGTATATCTGACAAAGGCCTAATATCTGGGATCAACAAGGAACTCAAATTTGCTGAAATGCAGAAAAACAAACAGCCCCAATAAAAGGGAGCAAATGACATGAATAGACACTTCTCAAATAAAGATATACGGGCAGTCAACAGATACATGAAAAAGTGCTCAGCGTCACTCATCGTCAGAGAACTGCAAATCAAAACCACATTGAGATACCACCTAACCCCAGTAAGAATGACCATCATTAATAAAACAAACAACAGATGTTGGTGAGGATGTGTAGAAAAAGCAACACTTCTACACTGTTGATGAGAATTGCAATAATAGAGGCAAAGAAGTTCTATTCACAATAACAATAACGTGGAACTAACCATGCTGCCCATCCAAGCTGTACTGGATTAAAAAATGTGGTACATATACACAATGGAATATTATATAGCCATAAAGAAGGACAAACATATGGATTTCGCAGCAACTTGGATGGATTTAAAGCCAATTATATTCAGTGATTTATCACAGAAACAAAGAACATATTCCATATACCAAATACCATATATTCTAACACATAAGTGGACCTTGAACAACTATAATACTATAAGAAAGGCATTGGCAGCAGTGTATACTGTCGGGGTGGTGGGATTGGCATTGAGGGAAACTGCTAGAGGAGCAAAGGGCATCAACAAGGGTATTTGCACAAAGTTTGTATACCTAGCCCTGAATTTTACCCCACATCTTTATAATAAAAATATTTTTAAATTAAACATTGATGTCATTATAAAATAATTATTTTACTACTAATAATGTGTCACTCTAATTTATAATCACTGATGTGTTTTTAATTTATCATAAACTACTAGACAAAGTTAATCATTAAGAATCAACTAATCAATTATTCATTGTTTATTATTAAGAATGTATTTATTTGTCATGTAAATATCTAATTGGTATTTTTCTCATTGGAGCACAGTGTCACAGGTGCTGTTGATTTAAATCAACAATGAGATAGATGTGACTTACAATCCTATGAGATATTTTATTTGCTTAACTTCTTCTGTTTGTCTTCAAAACCATCATAACTAATTCTTAAGTACATGTCATTCCATAATAGAAACAAATATTTATTTAGGTAAAGAGAGGTACATTGACTGTGTTGGTAGCATGAAATAGGTTTGAAAAGTAAGGTTAGCCAATTTCTTAAAATTACAAAATATCTTAACCTTTGTTATGGGTAAATAATAACAATTTTCTCCTGTGGGCTTTTTTATATAAAAATGTTCCATATTGACTTTATCATCTTTGTAAGTATTCTGTGAATTTTGGAAGCCCCCGGGCCACTGTGGACCCTGAATCTGCCTGTCAGTGTGGAGGCTTGTGGAGAATAGGTGATTAATGGATGTCTGACTTAGGTCACTGAACTCACCATTAAGTTATTTCACTGGCCCTAGAATGATCAAGAGATACTGACATTCTTAGCAACTGGTGCTGACTTTTTGACTTACGAGGCAAAACATATGTGGAAGGACAGGCAAAGTGGAAGGTACTGGAATTCCCTCCCCCACCAGAATAGTGAAGCAGAAGTAATGCCACATCCTGGAGGGATTTAAGGGTTGGTGCCTCCTGCAGGACTTCCACATTCTTATTCCATTTGACTTACACAAAAGACAGATAAGGCCAGGCATAGTGGCTCAAGCCCGTAATCCCAACACTTTAGGAGACTGAGGCGAGAGGATTGCCTGAGTCCACGGGTTCAAGAACAGTCTGGACAGCTTGGCAAGAACTCATCTCTACAATAAATTAGCCAGGCGTGGTAGCATGCACCTGTAGTTCTAGCTACTTGGAAGACTGAGGTGGAATGATCGCCTGAGATTAGCAGGTCGACATTGGGGTGTCCATGAAACATGCCACCTCTCTCTAGCCTGGGCAATGGAGTGAGATTCCTACACACACACACATACATACATACACACACACACACACACACACACACACACACACACACACACACGAAGATAGATGAATCTTGAAGGATGGCAGTGGATTCTTGAAGATCAGGTGTGGATTCTAACTTCAGCCCCTGCTTCCAAGGAAGGTTAATTACTTGAGAAAATCCTCAGGTCTCGTGACACCTTATGTACTGTTACTTATCTGTAGAAGTTTGTTTTCTATCAGCTATTTTTAAAGGTCCTTGGGGTCAATCATGCATGTTTGATCTTCATCACCTGGCCTGCCCTCTAGCATCTCATGGACAGGGACCAGGGTCACCTCAGAACATTATACGAGTTCATTACATTCATGATTTGTCAACTGGACCTGTCAGGAAATAGTCACTATTCTAGATAGTTTGTGGAACTAATGCCACAAACAGAATCTGGGAAATATACTCCCCAAAATATAGGTTGTTACCACCTTGGTAAAAATAATTCAGTTGCCTGAAGCCTACTGAGATATCCAGCCCAAGATAAAGGCACATCAATCCATCTGATTATCTTACTTATTAAAAAAGAAGAAAACCCAATACTGTGTGAACATCTTTTAAAATTTGTCACACAGCTCCCAAGTTGTTGCTGGGCTCCAGGAGAGAAGTAACCCGTGGCCATGAGCAGGCAGGTCACCATGTGACATCTACTTCCTATCATGAACTGGGTGTGGACTGACCAACCAAGCATTCAGCTGGGCATGCCTGGCCACTCTCAGTCATCACATGAAAGTGGTTGATACTAGATGCAGCCAACGTTCCTAGAAGCATGTGTGATAGGCAGAATAATGACCTCCCAAAGATGCCCATGTCCTGATTATCAGAACCTGTGGTTATGAGACCTTATATAGGAAAAGGGACTGAGAATATGTGATTAAGTAAAGGATCTTGGGGTGAGGAAACTCTGGGGTTTTTCAGGAGAGCCAAGTGTAAACACAAGGAGGTCTTATGAATGAAAAATGGAGACAGGAGGCACAGAGTCAGAGAAGGAATTGAGACGAGGGAAACAAAGTTTGGAATAATAGGACTACAGCTTGGAGGATGGAAGGGAGGATGAACAGGAAGGCAAGGAGTCTTCAAAAGCTTGGGAAGGCAGGAGAACTTGTCCTCCCTGGAGCCTCCAGAAAGAACCTCACCCTAATGACAAGTTTATTTTAGTCCAAGGAGATGATTTGACGACTTGTGGACTCAAGAACCACGAGTTATTATGCCTGTTTTGTGCTGAGTCACTAAGTGTATGATGTTTGTTATAACAGCAATAAAAGGCTACTACAATGGACATCTGTTTTTGTTTGTTTGTTTAGTTTGAGCTCTGCAAACTCAAGGTTTCTTTCTCCTTGTTCAGTGACATATCCCCAGGGTGAACTACATCACAAATACTTCATGAATATGTGTTGATGCTTAGACAAGAAAGAGATGAAGACAAGGCAGACAGAAGCCTGGTATCAGATGAGACCCCTTTTTCTGTCTGAAATATCAGCACAGAGCCTGGTGTCCACCCCAGACTCAGCTCTAGAAAAATGAGAGCAAGAGTTCTAAAAAGTTCAGTTCCCTTTATTGTGGGCTGTGGATGAGTTAATCTTGTGACAGAGAGGACCAACCCTTCAAGTGACCACACCCTGCATGTCTGGCTGTCCTGTGGGCAGCGTGGTCTCACTCATCTGACACCAGGGGAGAGAGGGAGGAGACACCATGACCTCGACCCTCACAGCTCTGCTCTGGTTTGGTAATATGTGAACAGGAGGAGGGAATGACCCTGTCTGGGAAGAACCCTACCCCACAGCCAGGCCCTAGTCTATCAAGAAATCTCAGGGGATCAGGGGAAGGAGAGAATCTTCCCAACCTTCTATGGAAAAATCTCTCACAGGAAACTCTCTTTCAGGGCTGAGTCTGGGCCCCAAGACCCGAGTGCAGGCAGGTGAGTCTGTCCCAGGTGGTCCCAGGTCCCACCTCCTCACTGGGGATGAGGAACCACCCCCAGGCTGCTGGGAATGCAGAAAACAACCCTGGGATTAGTGATGAGAATGTCTAGAGGGTCCTGGGATCTGAGGGGTCGGATTGTCGTGGGACTCAGGCTCTAATTTCTTTCCAGAGACCCTCCCAAAACCCACCTTATGGGCTGAGCCAGATTCTGTCATTCCCTGGGGAAGCCCTGTGACTATCTGCTGTCATGGAACCCTGGAGGTTCAGACATACTGTCTGAATAAAGAGGGAGACTCGGGGCCTTGGGACAGAAAGAACCTACTGAAACCCAGAGACAGGGCTGAGTTCTACATCACATCCATGACAGATGACTACACAGGACGATATTCCTGTCACTATCACAGCTCTGCTGGCTTCTCAGAGCAAAGTGAAATCCTGGAGCTGGTGGTGACAGGTAAGAGAACATTCAGGGGTCCCAGCCCCAGGTTCAGCCTTCTGCAAGGGGGTCAGCTCTTAGGTGTCTCTGTTTTCACAGCCCAGCCCTGGAAAGTCATGTGGGAGGTGTGAGCCCCACGTGGCACATTGCATTCCTTCATCCTAGGATTCTACAATAAACCGACCCTCTCAGCCTTGCCAGTCCCTGTTGTGACCTCAGAAGAAAACGTGACCCTCCAATGTGATTCACAACTGGGATTTGAAAGGTTCATTGTGTCTGAGAAAAAAGAACACAAGTTGTCCTGGACTCTGGACTCACAGAAACACCCAAATGGGCAGTTCCAGGCCTTGTTTCCTTTGGGCCTTGTGAATTCCAGCTACAGGTGGACATTCAGATGCTATGGCTATTTCAAGTTCAAACCCCTGGTATGGTCGGCCCCCAGTGACCTCCTGGAGATCCTGATTACAGGTAAGGAGTCAAATTGCTTCAGTTCAATATTTTGCATAATCCTTGTCAGAGAATCCCCAGGTCATCATGACCATGATGAGGTGTAGGGGTCTCAAGAGAGGAAGAAAGGCAGGAGATTTGGGGACAGGGAGTCAACAGAGACAGACAGAGAGACTGAGTGTCCCCAGAGTGATGCCCTGGGGAGGTTCTCAGCTCAGAGCCAGGTGGGGCAGCCCCTCACCATCCTCTTCTTTCCAAGACAGCTCCCTGACACATCCTCCTTCTAGCTGGGCTCTATGGTGGCCTGAGGAGAAAATGTGACCCTGCCATGTCAGTCATGGCACCTGGTGAACACTTTTCTTCTGTTCAAGGAGGGACAGCGGGTCTCTTCCCACCTCTGGGTCTCAGATGAAAGTACCAAGATCAGCAGTACCAGGACGAGCTCTTCCTCTCTGAGTCCTGTGACCTCAGTCCATGGGGGTACCTTAACATGCTATGGCTTACACAGCATCTCCCCATACCTGTTGTCACACCTCAGTGACTTCCTGGAGCTGGTGGTCTTAGGTGAGGAGTCTTGACCCTGTTCTCTTTAAGCTCAAATATTCAGCTAAGGGTCCTGCCCCTAGGAGAGCTCTGGGTGCTAATGAATGAGGGGAGTGAAGACAGAATTGCCACAGGGGAGGATCCAGCCCACAAGAGTGAGGACACAGACAGCCACCACCCCTCAGCACAGCCTTAAAATCTCATTCAGAGTAGCGTGTAAGGAGGGCTTGGATGAGATGCTGGTGAACTTTGGAGTTCATGTGATCAGACCCACCCACGCATCTCTTAATGTCTGCATCTCAAAATCAGAACCTCCAGGTGTCCCAGTTCCTCAACAACAGGTCCTGAGCCACAGGTGATGGAAATACAGTTACTCTGAACCAATACTATATTCTAGATACATCTCTATTTCTAATATTTAGCAAGGGTCTGTTACACAGAAGAGAAGAGGTTGGACATTAATATCTTGGTTTATGTGACTTCCTGGCCCACATGGGGCACTGGTTCACTCTCTGGTGTTCAGAGGAGAGGAAAGGGTATGAAGTTTCGGTCTGAAGGAGGACTCAGAGTTCATGGGGTGCAGAATCCTGGTTTGTCTTTCCCTTTCTGAGCAAAATTCCGAGAAGCCATCTCTACTCACTGGGGAGCCAGGGCCAGGGGAGGAAACAAGGAGTCTGGGAGTGAGGACCCTGGAAGGTATGGATGAGTCTGTGTAGTATCAGCTGCTCCTGGGAGGTGGGATTTCTGAGAAAGCCCTTTCACCTCCTGTCCTGGGTTCCAATCTGATAAGGAGGAGCTTTCTGGACAGAACCTTCAAAGTCTCCTCATTTCTGACTTTTAGAATAAATGGGCTCATCCTGAACCTGCTCCCATCTCCAGCACTCTCTGAGCCTGTTCTCTTTCTCCAACCACTGAGACCCTTAAAAATTAAAAGGTCAAAAGAAAAAGGGCAGTTTCGTGCCATTTTTATCCATCAATTCTGGAGTCTTTAACTTGTTAGAGACACAGCATTATAGAAACAGCAAAAAATTATGAATTTCCACTTGTTTTGAATTTCTGGGTGTAAATTTATCAAACTAAACCTTTCAAATTGTTTACTAGAGACCACACTACAAACAGATGTGCATGACTTCCAGGTCCATAACCTGGCTTGGAGGAAGTGTGATGAATAGGAGGAAGACCTGCAGGGTGAGCAGGATTTATGATCCAACCCTGACGTGAATTCAGGAATGATGTTGGGGCTGATAGAGAAGGAAAGTGTTGAGCGAGGTGAAGAGAAGACAGACAGATGCTCCCTTGGCAGCTCTTATTCCTTACCTCCAAGAGACCCTGAGGAGGGAGTCCCTCACCCGCACATGAGAGCGTCCCTGAGCCCTCTCATGACAGAGCAGGAGGCTGCGTGGGCCTCAGTGAAATCTGACTGTGGTGAGGGTAAAGCCCACAGAAGACACGCTCCTTCAGAGAGAAGCCCCCCATCTGTGGGTACTCTTCAGCAGGGCCCCTCCTTTGCTCACCTAGTGGTGTCTATACTTAGGGCTCGTTTGAGCTGCAGCAGGAACCATGCACCTACTCCCTGGGGCAAGTTAGGGAATGATCAAAAACACCTCTTGTGTGCAGGTCATTTCTACTCGAAGTATTCTTTTTCACACTTGCCTACTGTTGCTCTATTTCTGAGACTTTAAAATGAAAACTTAAATAGGCAAACATTTTTTTTTATTTTAAAGCTTTGGGGTAAAATTCAGGGTTAGGTATACAAATGTTCATTATGCAACTACCCTTGTTGTAAAGGTGCCCTCCTCTCCCGGCAAATTCCCAATGCTGCCAATCATTTTCTTATAGTATCACAGTCATTGTTTAAAGTCTGCTTATCAATGAGAACATGTGGTACTGAGTTCTTTGACAAACTTATAATTTTTAATGAAGTATTATTTAAAAATAAGTACTGCATTATTTTGGTTGAGATTGATTTAATTTATACATTCACTATAGAAAATAATTTTTCATCGATATCAAGACTTCCTACACATTAAACATTGGAGTTTATTAAAGAAGACTTATTTTTATAAATGTATTTAAAATAATTTTTTGTATTTATTCTAATGTAAAGAATATTTCAACTAGTTTAATAATTTATAAGGAGATAGTTGATTCATTTATATTTTTAAATAAGAAGTAGATATACATAAGAAAACTATTAATTTGAGTATATTCATTTTATTTCATATTAACTCACTACAAAACTTGTCATTTCTGATTATTTTTTAGTAATTCTCTCTAATTTGCTGATAATAATTATATAAACTTATGGATCAAAATCAAATGGAAATTACAATTCTTTATTTCTAAATTGCATGTCAGCTTTTTTTTACTTTCTGAATATTTGATTATTTCATTTTACTTCATTTTTGTTTTATTGTATAGATATGGGGTACAAGTCAGGATTAAATATGCTTCATGCAGGCAAAGTTTCGGCCTCCAAATGGCCCTCACTTCCCCTGGATTGAAGCCAATTACTCTTTGTGTTGTCACGTGACTTCCTTCTACCCTTCCTCCCCTGGCAGTGTCCAGTGATGCTGGTTCCTTCCTTGTGCTAATACGATTAATGTTCTGGTCCCACTCATGAGAGAGAACATGCGATATTATTTAGTCTTTGTTTCTGTGGTAAATTACTAAGTATTATGTTGATTATACATTCAGTTTTCTCTGAAGTCCATGTTTCCATCCTCCTTGATGTCTGCATACTACCACATTATGTATATGTACCACATTATTTTTATTCAATCCACTTTGGATTGGAGGTGGGCTTTTGCTATTGGGAATAGTACAGCAATAAACATGTCTGTGCAGGTGGTTTTTTGGTTGAATGATTTATGTTTCTCTCGATATATTCTCAGGAGAGGTATTGTGGGATCATAAGGTCAGTTTTGTGTTCTATCAGGAAACACCACACCGCAATTCCTAAAAGAGTTTGAATTCATATGCACTCCCGCCAACAGTGTAGAGGCATTTCATTTTCTCTGCATCCATGTCATCATCTTTTGTTTTTTGCCTTATTAATCATAGCATCCTTACTAAATTTAGGTGGTATTTCAATGTAGTTTTAATTTGCATTTCTCTGATGATTAGTGAGGCTGAGCATTTTTTCATGTATTTATTGGATGTTTATATATTATTTTGAAAAGTGTATATTCACATTCTTTGCCTACTTTTTTGAGTCAGAGCGTCACTCTGTTGCCCAGGATGGAGTGCAGGAGCACACTCATGTCCATCACAGCATCAACCTGCTGGGCGCAGGACATCCTTCCACCTCAGCTTTCCAAGCACCTGGAACTACAGGAAAATGCCACAACACCCCACTCAATTTTGGTTTATTGTAGAGTTGAGGTCACATCAAGTTGCCCAGGTTGACTTTGAACCTCTGGGTTCAGACGTTCCTCTTGTGTCTGCCTTCCAAAGTGCTGGGATTGCAAGCATAAGCTACCACTCCTGGTCTTTGCCCACTTTTTAATAGGTTTTGTGTGTGTGTGTGTGTGTGTGTGTGTGTGTGTGTGTGTGTGTGTGTGTGTGTGTGTTTCCTTTCAACTTGACTAAGTTCCTCGTAGATCCTGGAAGTTAGGCCTTTGTCAACTGCATTATTGGAAAATATTTGTATTTCCCATTCTGTGGGTTTTCTTCCAACTCTCTCGATGGTTTCTTTTGCTGTGAAAAATATTCTCAGTTTGATCAGATTCCGCTTGTCTATCATAAGTTTTATGGCATTTGATTTTGGAGATTTGATCAACAAGTTATTGCCTATTTAGATGTGCATATGAGTCTTTCCTATGTTTTCTTCCAGGGTGTTTATAGTTTGAGTTTTTACAATTAAGTATTTGACCAGTTTAGAGTTTTGTTTTTTAATATGGTGATAGTTGGGCTCCAGTTTTATTCTTTTGCATGGAGTCAAACAGTTTTCCCAGCAACATTTGATAAATATGGTCTTCTTTCGCCAGTGGTTGTTATTGGTGGCTTTGTCAAAGATGAGTTGATTAAGAGAAGAAGTTTTAGTGGCTCAGTGGCTCAGCCAGTAATCCTGCACTTTGGAAGGCTGAGGTGAGTGGATTGCCTGAGCCCGCGGGTTCGAGACCCGCCTGGGCAACTTAGCGAGACCTCATCTCTACAGTAAATCAAAAAATCAGCTGGGCATGGTAGCGCATGCCTGTAATTCCGGCTACTCAGAAGGCTGAGGCGGAAGGATCAACGAAGCCCAGCAGGTCGAGGCTGCAGTAGCTGGGAGCGGCCACTGCACTCCAGTCTGGGCGACAGGGTGAGACTCCAACTCAAAAAAAAAGAGAGACCAAGTTTTTGCTTCCAGAATCTCTGTCCTGTTCCATTGGTCTATGCGCCTTTTCTTGTACCAATAACAGCCTGTTTTAGTTACTGTTGCCTTATAGTAAAGTTTAGAATCTGGAAGTGTGATACTTCCTCCTTTGCCCCATTTGCTAAGGATGGCTTAAACTATTCATGCTTTTTTTGTTTCCATATGAATTTCTGTATTGTCCTGTCTGTATTGCAAAGAATCTGTATATTACCTTAGGCAAAATGGACATCTTTACAAGATTGAGCCTTCCTAACCATGAGCATGGAATATTTTTATTTGTTTGTGTCATCCTTGATTTCTATGAGCAATGTTTTATAGTTCTCCTTGTAAAGATCTTTCACTTCTCTGGTTAGGTGAATGCCAAAATGCCGAGGTAATTCATTTAGTTTGTAGGAATTTTAAATGGTATTGTGCTTTTTTTGATTCTTTGGTCTAATACATTATTTGTATTAAATGTTGGACAAATATTTGGTCTACAATGTTAACAAACTATAAACTGAAGTTAAAAATCCTCCCCACTGCCTGTTTTTTTTTTCTTTTATTTTATTTTAAAGATGTGGGGTACAATTCAGGATTAGGTAGATAAGTGATCATTTTACAGGTAAACATTGGATCTCCCGTTGGTCCCCACTTCACCTGGTTTGAGATCATGTACCGTTATTGATGTTATGAGCCCCATCTGGCAGTTTCCTACCACTGAGAATCCCTTTTTTATTGTATTATGATAAATTATCAGGGTTCACTTATGAGTGAGTACATGTGGTACTCAGTTGTTTGTTTCTGTGATAGATCACTGAGTATGAGAGACTCTAAATCCATTCATCTTGCTGCAAGGTCCATAATTCATAATTTTATTCTTCTTTATGGCTGCAAAAATGTTCCATCATGTATATGTACCACGTTTTTGAAGATTCAGTCTACTTTTGATGGGCAGCACGATTGGTTCCATGATTTTGCTATTGTGAATAGTGCTGCAATAAACATGAGTTTATTTTTATAAAAGGATTTGAATTCCTCTGGGTATATTCTTAGAAGGGACATTCCTGGGTCGAATGGAAGATTGATTTTTAGATATTTTATGAATAACCACACTCTTTTCCACAGAAGTTTAAATATTTGACACTCCCACCAGCAGCGTAGAAGTGGATACTTTTCCCCACATCCTCTCCATCATCTGCTGTTTTTTGAGTTACTGATACCTGTCCTGACTGGAATTAGGTGTTATCTCAGTGTGGTTTTAATTTGCATTTCTTTGATGAATAGTGAGACTGAACATCTTTTTATGTATCTGTTGGCTGCTTGTATGCCTTCTTTTGAGAAGTGTCTATTCATATTTTTGCACACTTTTTAATAGGATTGGGTTTTTTAATTTTTTATCCCCTTTTAGCGCATTTGAGTTCCCTTTAGATCCTACATGTTAGGCCTTTGTCAGATATACAGTTGGCAAATTTTTATTCCATTGCGTGGGCTGTCTCCCCACTGTCCTGATGGTTTCCTTTGCTTTGCAGAAGTTTTTCAGTTTGATGAAGTCCCACTTGTCTATTTTATCTTTTGTGGGCATTTGCGATTTTGATCAGGAATTGGTTGCCTATTCCAATTTCCATAAAGGTGTCTCCTATATTTTTATATTTTGAGGTTTTACATTTAAGTATTTAACCCATTTAGAGTTGACTTTTATGTTTGGTGATTAGTGGGGATCTTGGTTCTCTGTCTGATTTTTTGCAGGTGTTTAGAAATGTCATTGTCTTTTGCACATTGCATTGTTTACCCCGAGTCTTTACCAAGGTAATTATCAGTGAGAGGAAGCTTTTGACAGACTCCCTAGGTGTTTCAAGGTATAAAATCATGTCATCCACAAAGAAGAATAGCTTAAATTCTTATTTTCCTATTTGCATATTCCCGATTTCCTTTTTTTGCCTGATTGCCCAGGCTAGGACTTCCAATGCTATATTGAACAAAAGGGTGAGAGAGCGCATCCTTTTCTTGTCCCCATTCCTGGGGGAATGCTTCCAATTTCTGTACATGAGAAAAATATTGATTGTCAGGGATACCAATTATATGTAGTATTGTTTTTGCAAAGTCACACAGCTTTTAGAGGTTTTGTTTCTGTTTTTGAGGATTATTAAATGCTTTCAACAGACTGCATTATTTCCATATTTTGGTCTTCAAGGCCTGAGATTCTTTCCTTTACTTGCTTGCATTTATTCCCAATACTTGATATTTGCTATTGATTTCAAGGATAAAGCTCTTTATTTACATTATTTAAGAAAAGGCTTTTTGAAGCTGGCCATTTCCACTTTTACTTCCTGGACAATTTCTTTGAATTTTGCTTAGTGTTTCTTTTTGTTCCTGGTCATTTGTGCCATCCATTCTCTGATTTCTGTGGTTGTCATCTGGGGCAGGTTGTCCTGGGGGATTTCCATTGTTTGTGATCTAATGACTGCTTTTTTCATTAAAGTCTGATAGTTGCTTGTTTCTTCATTGATCTTTTCTCATTTGTGTTAGAGTTCTCTCAACGCATTGAGAGAGAGAGGAACTCCATCCTGTGCCACGTTCTTGTTATTGCAGATTTTTTCTCCAGCTGTTAAAATAGTGAGTCAGTTTTCAGACCCCTGCTGCAAGTGGCTAATGGGGTTGGGGAGTGAATGAACTGACCCATCGGTTCCCAGAATCGTTCACTCTCCCTCCTTCACCTAGCATAATCTCTGCTCCTGTAAGCACCTAGCTCATGCTGGGTAGGTGTGGTGCCCATTTGTTTGCACCTGCCTTTTTTATCTCTGTATGTTCAAGGAGACACCCACAGGTCATGGGAAATTTCAACCTTATAAAGGTGTCCAGGGTGACTTCTTTAATTGGTGGCTGGATCCCCAGGCTCTGCCCTGCTCTGAAAGAGAGGCACAGGTCTGTTGATCTATCAGGTGCTGGCGGTGGACATGTCAGTCAGATTCATCCAGCTCATAGGCATTTCCTGGGAAATAGACTCTCCATTCCACCCACCATTGCATCCTGACCAGGGTTTCTCTCATGTGACACTGACGTTTTGTGCACTATTGGGAGGGAGTTAACTGACTCAAAGCATCTCATAATCACTCACTGCTTTCCTTCTTTGAACATTCTGCCTTTTCTTTGCACACCTGGTGCAGGGAGGAGCATGGGGTGCCTGGAATTCCATACTTATCATGACCATCTGGACTTTGCTCAGAGAAACTTTCACTAGTTTCACCATGGTTAACCCGTCCAAAAGTGTTCAGAGTATCTATGTCTAATGGTAATTGAGTCCCTACTCTGTCTTGCTAGGTGAGAGTGGTGCTTATATCCTCCACAGTGGTCATTTTGGCTCCATTCCACTCTTCATTTCAGTTTTCTCACTTCAAATAATAAAATGTATGCTATACATGTTAAATAAATACTTAAAGTTTTGCATATTTGCAAATGATGTATTATTACATAGCTATCTCTGAATATATTATATATATAGTCACACATATATTCTCAATATTTTGAAATGGTATGATTTTTTTCCTGCCCCTTCCCATCCCTCTCCTGCTGGTATGACTTTTTATGTTCATTATTGATCTTCACACCAAGATTTACATTTCATAAAAGCAGAAATATTGTTTTATAAACCTCTGATAACACCACCATTTAGAGAACATATATTTGTATATGAACATGTGTGTATATGTATCACCTTCTAGTTGTTAACATCATGAAAAATTTGTTAATGAAAAATTAAATGGACAATAAGTCACCAGGAGAACCGACTGACATAGCATGTAGGAAATGCAGTCCCAGACTTTCAACCCTTGTGCTCCTGACATTCAGGAACCCTGAGGGTCAACACCTAATCCAGGGAGTCTAGTTTCTCATTAATGAAAAACTGTAAATATTTATCTCAGGGAAATCAGCTGTCATATTTCTGTGTCCCAGACTAAACCAAGATCATACAAGGGCTTAATTATTTCTCTACTAGGAGACTACTTTTCATTCAGAACCTGAAATCTCAGCAAACAGAAAGAATCTTCTCTCATAATGACCTAGAAGTCAAATTTAAATTTGTAAAACTCAGGAAGGCTAAAATAACTTGATGAAGAGCCTGGAAAGAATTTTGCTACTGCAGAGAAGAAGATTATTGAAAAAATCATGCCATAAGACATGGGGAAATATGAGAATGTAGAACCCAGAGGTTAAACCAGGGTAAAGTCTCTTCAACTTCTTAAGTTTTCCACTATTTTGATTATCAGGAGAAGCTGAAAACAACAGCCTATCACAGAACAAATCTGACTCCAAGACTGGTGAGTGAAGAGAATCTCTCAATTATGATGCTGGACACAGAAGTTCAGGTTCTTCCAAGGGGAGGTGGGTGCCCTTGATGTCCAGTCAGGGTATCTGGTGGATTTTGATCTGCTCTGACCTCTGTGACCTCCTTGTCCACTGTCCCCAGCTTCACTGCCTCAGGATTACACAGTGGGAAATCTCATCCGCATGGGAGTTGCTGCCTTGATCCTGGTGTTCCTCGGGATTCTGATACTTGATGCTTGTGATGACTAAAGAAGCCCCCAAGAATCAGTCAGAAAGGAAAAATGAAAGAGAACAATGCACCATTTGGAGTGGTAGACCTTGAAATCAAATTTGATGATCCCAGAAAGTTCTGGAATAAAATATTTCCTATTTACTATCTGGACTGTCTGCTGGTCATTTCCAGAAGAAGGAATAAAGGTATTCCTCAAGATAGCAGTGTCCAAGGGACACTGTCTGGGATAATCCCGTGGAGGACCATTAAAATCTGACACTTTTTCCCTCCACCTTTGTTGGCTTTTCTTGGCTGGATCCCCTTCTATTCTCAGCTTCAGACATGAGACTACTACAAATGTGGCAGTTTTGAGTCCACACTTCTGCACACTTGAAAGCTCTGATCCATTGCTACGTGACCCCAGTCGTCTTTATTTGTCATTATCACACTCCTGGATGGGCTTTATTGATATCTAGGGATCCTGGATCTCTTCAGTTTAGAGTTCCACACCTGGTTCTGTTAGCAAATCAATGGAAGAAGGCCAGATCCAAAAAGGACAATATAAAACTAAAAGGATGCCCCAAACCCCTGTCTAGACTCTATAGCCCTTTCCTCTTTATTGGATGCTAAGTAACTTCTCCTGAAATAGTATCACTTGGAGTCATCACAGAGGCATTTGAAGTGACAACACTGTGGTATTTGAATTCTGAAATAGTTTTTTTTAAATGCTCTGATAAAATTTTCAGATTCGGCAATGTAATTTTTTCATGACAAAATTCATGATTTTGATGTAGTATCACTGAATGCAGAGTTGGGAAGTGAAGAACAGCATTTTCTATACTTATGCATAACAAGCATCTGAAGCAAGTCTCCCTGACAGCTCACAGACACACCTCTACTTGTCTATTTTAGAGATAATAATAATTTTTACTTATGTGTTATGGCTCAGTTAAAAAGAAATTACATAACCATAATTCTAGCATACCCACAAGAGGTAAAAGACAAAAGTTTTGACATTCAATGTAAAAGATTAATGGAATAACTTAAAAATTCAATATAGCATCAAAAATGTCAACGGAGCCATGACTGTTCTGCAAGTCCTATGGAAGAATTTTTAGTAGACTTCTACCACCTTCTATTGTCCCCAGGCACTCCCTGGCTTGTTGCAGCATTACTCCAATTTTTATCTCCATCTTCACAATTTGACTTCTCCCTGTATGCCTCTGTCTTCATATGGCTTTCCTCTGTGTGTCTCTTCTTGCTTTCAGATACTAATATCAGTTATATTGAATGGGACAATTCTAATTCCTCATGAATTTCTTTATTTGAACGCATCTGTAAATGTCTTACTTCCAAATAGCTTCACATTTATAGATAATATGGCTTAGAAATTCAACATATCTTTTTAAAAGGTAATTCATCTCTTAATGGCATCTGAAAGAAAAATTTGCTTAGAAGTCTGTTTAACCGAGAAGATACAATACTTATACATAGAAAATTGAAAGTACTACTTTAAAATAAAGAACTTTTGAAGGACTTACATAAGTGAAGCATCATTCCAGGATCATTAATTGAAACATTTAAAGTTGTATAGATGGCAATATTTACCTAGATTATCTAGAATCAGTGTGATGCCCATTATAGTTCGAGTGCCTTTTGCAGAAATGGAAAATTCATATAGAATTTCAAAAGACACAGAATAGCAATTTTTAAAAGTTAAAAACTGCAGTTTTTATTTGAAACATATTAATAAGGTACAATAATCAAATCAATCTGGCAATGGCATGAGAATAGACTTGTGGATGAATGCAATAGAACTGAAGAAAGGAAGTGAATGCATAAAATAATAAACTGTATTTCATAAGGCTTCCAAGATAACTCAACTGGTAAAGAATAACCTCTTCAATGCATGGTATTAGGAAAACTGGATATCCACACACAAAATAATAAAGTTGGAAGTTTACACACATCACACAAAATTAAGTTAAGTTAAAAGAAATAAAAGTTTGAGCTAAAAATATAAAACTCAGAATAAAATCTGAGGGTACATTTTCAGAACATTGAACTTGACAATCATTTTTTAAAAATATGACCCACAGTACAAGGCACAAGAAAAAATGAATAAATAAGAAATCATTAAAATTTAAATTTTGCATGCATCAAAGGGCATTATCAAAAGAATGAAAAGGCACCTATAAAATTGCAAAAAAATTGTCAATCATGTATCTGTTAAGATTTTTCTGTCCAAACTGTACTAAAAAATACCTTCAATTTATCAAGAGCAGGAAAGGAGCGCAATTGCAAAATCATCAAAGTACTTGAATAGGTATTTTTACACACAGGACATACAAGTAGATAGCCAGCACAGGAAGAGATACTAAACAGCATTAGTTATTATATAAGTGCAAATAAACCACAAAGAGATACCACCTCCCAATTACTAGTTTAGCCATATTTCAAAAACAGAAAATAAAATGTTGATATGTGGAGAAATTGAAAGACTCATCCATTGCTAGTTGGAAAGTTAAATAGATCAGCTACTGTGTCAAGCAGTTTGAGAGTTCCTTGAAGCATTGAACTTATGGTTCAACTTATGTAAATCAATAGCCCTAAAACGTCATAACAACTGATACAGGACAAAAATTATATGATCATCTCAATAGATAAAAATAAAATCATTCTTTCCTCTAAGAAATGGAACAAGAGAAAATGCCAACATTCACCACTCCTAATCAACATAGTACTGAAAGTCCTTGCCAGAGCAAATGGACAAAAAATGAAAAGACATCCAGATTAGAAAAAAGAATGTCTTATATATAGAAAAACCTAAAAACTTGGCCAGAAAGTTATGAAAATGAGCAACAAATTTAGTAAAGCTGTAATATAGAAAATCAATGTGCAAATATCTGTAGCTTTTTTATACACTAATCATATTTAGCTTCAAAAATCAGGAAAGTAATCTTATTTACAATATCCACACAGAGAAAACGTATCTATGAATAAATTAAACCAAGGAGTTGAAACATTTCTACAGTGAAAATGATAAAATTCTGAAGCAAAAATGAAGAGGAAACACCAAAAATTTAAATATCACCCATATTCATAGATCTCAAAAGAGTGTTTAAAATAGCCATATTACACAAATAAATCGACAAATACAGTGTGGTCTCTGTCAATATATCAATGGCTTTCCTCACTTAAATATTTTAAAACTTTAGAAATTTGCATGGAACCACAGAACATCTCAAATGATCAAAGCAATTCTGAGCAAAAAGAACAGAGCTAGATTATCACACTTCCTGACCTCAAAATACAATACAAAACTATAGAAACAAAAAAAGCATGATTCTGGCTTAAATCTAATCACATAGACCAATGGAACAGAATAGAGGAACTGAAAATAAGTGCACACATATACAGTCAACTGATTTTCAACAAAATCTCCAAGAATATACATTGGGGAAAGGACAGTATCTTCTACAAATTTTCATGGGTAGACTGGATTTTCATATGCAGAAGAATAAAACTAGACTGCTATCTCTCACAATATGTAAGGATAAACTTAAAAATCAGTTAAAGTCCTAAATATAAGACCTAAAACTCTGAAACTTTGAGAAGAAAATAAAGGAAAAGCACTCCCGGTTACTAATCCGGGCAAATATTTTGGGGGGTAAGGCCCCCAAAGCACAGAAAACGAAAGCAAATATAGACAAATGACATTATGTCAAATTACAAAGCTTCTGCACATTAATGGAAACAGCCAACAGAGTTAAAAAACAGCATGAAGTATAGAGGAAATATGTGGAAGCAATAAATTAATATCCAGAGTAAACAAAAAAGTCAAACAACTCAGGAAATTTGAAGGAGAGTAATACAAAGAGGGTTCTGCTATTTATAGAAATAAGGAAATCAGAGAAAGGAAGATTGCGAGAAAACAAACCAACCAACAAACAGAGACTAAACAGGCGCCACAAGATCAGGCCATGGGGGTGGCTTTGCTTCTCTCTGTGATTCAGTTAAGAGTCTTAAAATCATCTTCCTAAGCCACCTTCTCCTCCTGGGTTTATTCATACTGTAATGGCCCATTTGATTCTTCCAATCAGCCAAAGTAGAGTGACAAAGTTTTCGTTTCTTTGTTATCTGTTTGTTCACATTCAATTAACAAATCCACACCTCTCTACCCTCATAACCCTTCCTGTCAATGTCCTCTGTTTTTTACCAGAGTCCAAACTAGGCTGCCCCCCACCACACACACACACACCACTACTATGTAGCATTTTGGAGCTGTTGTTTCACATGGACACCACAGCCCAATTCCTTTCTTGGGGCATAGTGAAGGTATTAAGGGAGATTGAGACCCTGAGGAGACCCATGCTAGACAACATGGTTTAGCACATCCTTCTCTAGGAAACTTTGAACTCGTATCAGAAATTGGTTGCTTCCAGCACCTTGGTGTGTGGGGGTGTGCTGTCTCATCCCCACAGTGTCATCTCCAATGGAGATGTCACAAATTCTATGGAGTTCCAGTACTTTTTAATACAGATTGTTTGGAAATAGTGAACCTTGTAACCTTGTGGTTTAGCCGCTCACATGACCTGAGTGTCTCTGATCCCTAAACCACTCTGAGGAGTGTGGTTCATGACAATGTATTCCAAATGAGAGTACTGTTCCAAGAGACACTGCTTCCCCCAGTCATCTACAGTGAATGATGATCAGGAATGAAATAAAAACCAGCTCCCTACCCCATCCCAAATCAGAATGCAACCTAATGAATTGATCTGATATCCTTGACCATGGACTGATGTGCAGAGGGATGGCCAAGGAAACAAGAGGACTGAGGAGGTAGGAATGACACAGAGGCTTTTCCCTAGGGATGTGGGAATGGGCACTGCTGGAAAAAGAGAACAAAGGGGAAGTACAAGAAGGGAAATATTCGGTAAAAGAAAAGACACACTAAGGACTAAAAATTATGTTTCCTTCTCTTTATTCTCTGTATGTCCCCTTGAACTTTTTGCCACATGTGGTTTGAAGTGACCTGCACACTCAGGAGATAACTGTGCCTCTGCTGACCTAAGTCTGCCATGAAGTGTGTACCTGAAACTTCCCTAAAGCATCTCCAGGGCTGGTGAGATGACTGGTCATGGTGAGGACCCCACAAGAACATGTGGATGAATTGGCAGAGGAGCTAAAGGGACCCCATGGGAGGCTCTAGATAGAAGAAAGAATCATTGGTCACATTAACCCAGAAAAACCTGACTCGGGAAGATGCCTGGTCTATTTTTCTGTTATATCCTTTCCTTCAGTGAGATGAGGACAGATGAGGAATACAGTGGCCAGGGTTGAGAAGAAACCCTATGTCTGTCTGAAATGTCTTCAGTGAGCATGGTGTCCACCCCAGCCCCAACCCAGGGAAAACAAAAGCCAGTCTCCTAGAAAGGACAGTTCCCCTTCCTGTGAGGCTGCTGATGTGACAACTCTGTGACAGGGAGGACTCTTCCTCTGATTGGCCACACCCTGAATGTCCATTTGTTTTGCAGGCATTGGGTTCTCATCGTTCTGCACAGCCAAGACCAGTGAGAGGAGATGCCATGACCCTGACAGTCATAGCCTTGCTCTTCCTTGGTGAGATTTAAAGAGGAGGAGGGGATACTCTAGTCTGAGAAGGCACCTCCCACAGCCAGGCACTGGTCCACTAGGAGACCTCAGGGCTAAGGAGGCTCTGGGGAAGAAACGAATCTGTTCATGATTCAGAGGGCAGATCTCTCATGAGAACTCACTCTGAGGGCTGAGTCTGTGACTCAGGAGCTGTGTGCAGGCAGATGATTCTGTCCCCAGTCATCCTAGGTCCTTCCTCCTCACTGGGGACAAGAATTAAACTCCTGGACTTCTGAGGATGGGGAAATACAGTTCTGGAATGACTTATAGGGATGTCTGGAGAGTTCTGGAGCTGAGAGCTGTGATCTGGGGGGTAGAAATCTTTGATCCAGACTCTGAATTCCTCACAGGGACCCTCCCCAAACCCACCAACTGTGCTGAGCCAGGTTCTGTGATCACCCAAGGGAGCCCCATGGCAATTTGGTATCAGGGGACTCTAGCAGCCAAAGAGTACCCTCTGTATAAAAAGGGAAAGTTAGCCTGCAGGGACAGAGAGAACACAGGAGCCTGGGAGCAATGGCAAGTTCAACATCCCATCCATGATAGAGCTCAATGCAGGCAGATATCACTGTTACTATCACAGCCGTGCTGGATGATCAGAGTCCAGGGACACCCTGGTAGTGACAGGTGAGTGGACACTCAGGGTTCCCAGACACCTGGTAGTGACAGGTGAGTGGACACTCTGGGTTCCCAGACCCAGGCTCTGCCCTCAGGAGGGGTGGGATCTTCCCTCGGGGATGACTCTTCCCTCACAGCCCATCTCTGGAGGATCATGTGGGAGTTGTGTGACCCATTTAACACAGTGCTTCCTTCTCTTCTAGAATACTACAAGAAACCCACCCCCTCAGCCCTGCCCAGCCTTATCGTGAGCTCAGGAAGAAACATGACCCTCCAGTGTGGTTCACAGGAGGGATTTGGAAAATTCATTCTAACTGAAGAAGAACACAAGCTCTCCTGGATTATGGACACACAGCAACATGCCAATGGACATGTCCAGGCCCTGTTCCCTGTGGACCCCATGTCCTACATCCACAGGTGGAAATTAAGATGCTATGACTATTACAGAAACAAATCCCAGGTGTGGTTGCACCCCAGTGAACCCCGGGACATCCTGATCCCAGGTGAGGAAATCACAGCCTTCTCTTATTCAATTTTGAGGCACCAGATATGTTGGTTGGGAGTTTGATGGACAGCTGACCATGATGGTGATCCCACAACACTGTGTTGATGGATGGACTGAGGAGTAAAGGAGACCCCATGGGAGGCTCTGAGAAGGAAAGAGAGCCCTTACTCACTGTTACTTGGAAGAAACCTACTCAGAAAGACATAGGGTCTATTTGCTGCTATGTCCTGATCACTAGCAGATGAAGATAAATCAGGCAGAGAATGATCAAGAGTCAGAAAGGACCCCAAGTCCCTGAAATATTTCCAAAATAATCCAGGTGAGAAAAATGAACCTCTGGAGTCAGAGACACAAAGTGTGAGTAACAGTGAGACCTGCAGGGCTACAGCAGAGGAGGGAGGATGTGGGAGGAAGCAGCCCTGCAGTTCTAGTGGCTCCTCTTTTCCTCCAGGAGTGTCAAGGAAGCCCTGCCTCCCTGCCATGGCCCCTGGAAAGAGCTTGATCCTCCAGTCTCACTCTAATGTCAGCTATGACAGATTCACTCTGTCCAAAGAGGGAGAATAGGACCTTCTCCTGTGCCCTGGCTGGTAACCACAGACATGCTCCTTCAGAAAAAAGTCCCCTAGTTGAGGGGGCCACTCAGCAGGGCCCCTTATGTGCTCACCTGGTGACCTCTGTACTCAGGGAACACCTGAGATTAAGAAGGGACCATGCACCTGCCCCCTGGGGCAAGTTAGGAGATTATCCAAAACACGTCTTTGGTGCCATTTATTTGTACTCTGAGTTTTATGTGCAAGATTGTCAGCTGTTGCTCTTTAAAACACATATAGAATTGTGGTTCAAAATGAGTAATTGTGAGTCCACACTCTTAACCACTTGGTTATAAGGTCCCTCGGTGATGGAAGAATGATGTTCAGTTATTGTCCTTGATCCCATTTTGTTCATTGCCAGTGCTTCAAAAATGGAGTTGTCACGAGATGCGGTGGCTCATGCATGTAATCCCAATGCTTTGGTAGCCTGAGGGAGGAACACTTGAGGCCAGGAAAAAATAGTTAATTGCTTAACTAATTAAATTTAGTTTAAAAAATAAAAATGAGTAATTCTATTCTCATTTTTTGTTAGGATAGATTTAACTTACATTTTCACCATAGAAAGTAGTTTCTGTTTCAAAAACATGGAATCAACCATGCTACTTATTGAAGCTGGACTGGATTAAAAAATGTGGTACATAAACACAATGGAATATTATGAAGCCATAAAGAAGAACAAACATATGGACTTCACAGCAACTTGGATGGATTTAGAGTCGATCATACTCAGTGATATATCACAGAAACAAAGGACAGAGTACCATATGTTCTCACCCCTAAGTGAACATTGAACAATTATCATAATATTATAAGAAAGGGATTGACAGGAGTGGGAAACTGCCAGGGGAGGGCAGGGCACACCTCATCAACAAAGGTTCGTGCATAATGAACATTTGTATACCTAACACAGAATTGTATCTCACACCGTTGAAATTTTTTTAAAAAGAGCATACTATTAGGAAAAACAGATATCTTTTTCCCATGTCCTCCTTTTCACTCATAAATATGTAACCTGATAGATGGGTGTAGTGTATGAAACATGAGTCCCAGCAGGTCAGAGATGCTTGAGTCTCCTTATGGTCTAGAATTTTGTCCCCTACAGACACTTCCACTTTCCCACTTAATCATTAGGTGAGGTGTAGATGTCTCTTCTCACAATTAATACGTTAATAATATTTCTCCAGTGACTTTTGTCATTACTTTTTGCTCTTGGGAAATCCAGTCCCAATCAGCTTACCATTAAGTGGATAAGCATTTGTGTTTTCTCTTGTAGTTTTTAAATTGTTTTTACTTATTCCAGATATCATTTACTTTACCATAGACAAGATATTTGTTTTAACATTAATTAAAGCATCTTAAATTCATGTACGTTCTTAATTTCTATAAAAATCTCAATCACTCATTTTCAGTATTGAGTGACATAATTGTTATTTCTTTCTTTTGGAACCTGTGATACAGTGATACCTGTTTACTCTGCTCATTCTGTTTCCTGTGTATATTAACCATCTTATCTATTTTTACATTTCTGATCCCTCTCCTTTGTATTCTGTAAAATGTACTGAATATTCTGTTCCAATTTAAAATTTGCCATTTCATCTGTGTCTTGTCCTTGATGAAATTATTTATGGTTGTGTTAACAGGGTTTGTTTTTCACCCCCAAAATAACTTCCTAATCAATTTTTTAAATTTCCTATTTTTCTTTAGTCCAGTGTTTGTTGTCCATTCCTGTTTCATGGCTCCTCCTACATACCTGATCCTTCATTTATGGCTTCTCCTAAAGCTGACTCAAAATAAAACTGATTTAGGATACTGTTGGAGCTGTTCTTCCCTACAGAGCATTCTCCTGTGACATCCATGTTCTCAAACTTAGCATCAGCTCATTGTGCCAGCAGGGATGGTCCTGCCTAAGCCTCACAGTCACATGTGGGAAAGATGCCAGTGTCCAACAATAATGGAGTGAATATGTTTCACACACACATGAGGAAGACAGCTCTGTGCAGACCATGGGCCTGGGTCAGTGAGCTAAGACATCCCTGAGTTGTCCATAAACAAAAGGGAGAGGAATATACAGCTTCTGCAGGGATGCCCAGTTTTCCATACTTATTTTCTGCCCTGATAGAGAAGTTTAGAGTGGCGTAACTGCCCGTGACTGGTGCAGCCATGCGTTTTTACCACCAGGTTTGGCACCGCCTGGGGCCTTGGACATTCCAAGGTATTAATACAGCTGTTTGGGCTGTTTATCAAAAACATCAAGAAATTAACCATTTTGCAAAAACTATAGAAAGTAGACCTAGACTGAACAAATTTTCATGAACAATCTTATAACACTCCATAACCCAATTCTCTCACTGTCTAATATGCCTAATATGAAAGCCACAGGTATCAAGATGAAATTACTTTGATCAGACCCGGGAAAAATAAGGTCAAGAAGGCATGAAAGAGCATAGGCACATGCTTACATGTGTGAGGTTGGAATTTTTTCCAAGGGCTTTGTAAAAATTCCCACAATAAACCCTTTCCTGCCACTCACTCATTTCCTGCTTTAACAATATTTATCTCTAGTCATGCATAAGGTCTATAGTAATTCTTCCAGGATGCTCTCAAAAGAACACGCTACTTGTGATGGTTTATCTACCATATAACTGACAACAGCTCTGGTTTTGACTGATGTATGAAACAAGCTATGTTTCTAAGCAGCTTAAGTGAACTTCTCCCTTTTGCCATATAATGGTTACCCTTCCTTAACTAGGTACCTTGGAGACTTTCCATTTCACGCATTCCATGTTATAAACCTTATCTGTCATTCTCAAATAAGCTTAACAAACACTTGACCCTTCGACAACACAAGTTTGAACTGCACAGGTTTTATTAAATGTGTTTTTTTCCAATGAAATGGGGATCACAAATACGGCATTCACCCAATGCAAAGCTCACACACAGGGAGGACCAACTTTTCCTACGTGGGCATTCTGCGTGGCTGACTAAAGGAATTTTGGCATACATGAGTTGTGGTGGAAACGATATACAGCATATCCAAGAGACATTTACTCAGAGATAATTATCTCTACTTTTTTTTCGATTGAGGCAGTAGGTATAATATCCCATGTATTACTGTCCATCTTGAGAACATGCTACAGACAAAACTCTTAGGAAGGAATCCAGTTAATAAATACTTTGGGCTGAGCACTCTCATCTTTAGTGTTATTGTTATTTGGAATCCTACCAGTCCCATGGTAGGAAGGTTTGGAGCACTTTCTTCAGGAAACTACTTTGTGTTATTTTAAGTCCACTTCAGTCTCAGGTGTGGCTGACAGTACAGTCTCCAACTTTCCTCTGGAGTTGGGACTCTTCCAGTCTGGACAGACCCTAGGGTTCCTGTGTCCACACAGAGGTGGAAACCTCTTCTCCAATAAGCTCTTGATGGTCTGATGGTCACGGGTACCAGTTGCCACTCAGCATTGGCTTCTGTTCTTTGCTATGGTTCCATCTTCATTTTAGGAAACTGTTCTTTCTCTCCTCAGTCACCCTCATCTGGAAGGGCCAGACTCAGAAGGGAATCTTGTTTAATTCCTGCTATATCCTGTACTTTAGTGAGATCAGGATTGATAAGACAGATATTGGCCAGGGGCAAGACAAATGGCATTCCTAGGTGACAGCTCCCCAGAAATACTGAGGGGAACCCCAGGTCCAAAGTTGTGGAAATGAGAGCAAAGATTCAGGGGAGGAATGTTTATCTTCCTGTGAGCCTGCTGATGTGGCAGTTCTGTGGTGGGAATAACTAAGTCCCAAGTGAACAAACTCTTTGTCTGTTCTTCTTGCAAACCACAATGAACTCACCTATCTGTACAGCAGGAAACCATAAGAGACACATGGCCTCCACCCCCGCAACCATACTGCATCTCTATGAGATTTTAAGAGGAAGAGGAATGACCCTAGACTAAAAAGGACCCCACCTCACAGCCAAGCTATGATCCATGAGGAGAACCCACAGGTTCAAGAGACTCTGGGGAAGAAAAGGATCTGTTCAGGATTTAGGGGACAAATTTCTCACAGAGAACTCTCTTCTGGGGTGAGTCTGTACCCCAGGGCACAAGTATAGGCAGGTATGTCTGTCCTTAACAGTCCAGAGTCCCTGGTCCTCACTGGGGACAAGAGACCATCCCAGGCCATCTGGGGATGAAAAACACCATCTCTGGGTCTGACTGATATGTATATCTGGAGGGTCCTGGGGCTGAGAGCTGGGAATCTGAGGAGTAGAGATGTTGTGAGACCCAGGCTCTGGTTTCCATTCAGGTACCTTCACCAAACCCATCCACTGAACTGAGCCAGGGCCTGAGATCTCCTGAAGGAGCATGTGACCATGTGGTTTCAGGAGACTCTGTTCATCTAAATAATAAACAAAGCTTATCACCCAGGAAGATCCAGAGGACTTGAGACTAGTAACAAGGAGAAGTTCTACATTCTATTCATAACAAATTGTCATCCAGGAAGATAATAACTGTCTTACTAGATGGCCAGAGCCCAGAGAACCCCTGAAGCTGGTGGGGACAGGTGAGAAGACCTCGGGATTCCCAGCCCAAGATTCTGCCCTCATAAATGGGGTCTGCTTTGAAGATTGTCCCCTTCTCACAGCCCAACACTGGGGGATTGTGTGGAAGGAGTGAGACTAATTAAATACAGTGTCTTCTGTCCTAGGAGCCTACAACAAGCCCTCCCTTTCAGCCCTGCCCAATCCTGTGGTGATTTTAGGAAGAAATGTGATTCTGCAGTGTGGCTCACACCTGGGATATGACAAATCATTGTGTGTTTGGGAGGTGGTGGCCATCTCCAATCCCTGGACAGGGGATCACAGGGCCCAGCCACTCGGAGGAGAGGTTGTGTCCACTGTAGCATCTGTATTGGTCTACAACCATGAGTGGTCCCAGCTCTCTTTTCTATGGGACCTGTGAACCCAAATCTCAGGTGAATATACGGGTGTTATTGTTATTTCTTGAGTCTGTTCTATGTGTGTTCTTCCTCCAGAAATTTCCTGATGCTTATGGTCTCAGGTTAGAGATTCACAGTGTTTCCCAGAGGTGCCTGAGTCTGCAGAAAGGATGAGAGAAGCCTCATGTCATTTGTAGCTCCAGGTAGAATGATGATGGTTGAAAGAGCTTAGAGTCCCTGGGACCAGAAACTTGGTAAGATCATAACTGCTGAGGTCCAGGGAGAGTGGGAGCATTCATTGAGGAGTCCAATAGTCAGCACTTGGAACACATGACAACTTCTTCTCTAGGAGAATCTAGAAAGGGATAGCTCTTGGTGCAGCCAGGTACTGTCATGGCCCCTGGAGAGGCCTGACTGTCCAGTGTCATTCTGATGTCAGCTGTGACAGATTTTCTCTGTCTAAAGTAGGGGAACATGATCTCCCCGTGTGCTGGCTGATTCAATCTGGGCTTTCTCAGGCCGACTTTGATCTGGACCCTGTGAGTGACTCCCATGGGGCCAATACAGATGTGAGAGTGAACACAAACTCTGGCTGGTCCCCAGTGACACCCTGGACATTCCGGTCTTAGGTGAGGAGTTCCATGGATTCAGTCAGAAACTCAGACTCTGCATAGGTCCTGCTGGGGAAGGCTCAGGTGATGAGGACTGGGAAGAGGTGTGGGGGATTTCAAGGGAGGGAGAGACAGAGAGAGTCCGGGATGGTGGAGGGAGATACTCAGAGACAACAGAGGCAGAGAAACTGAAGATCTTCAGAAAGAAGACTTGGGGATGTCTCAGAGCAAGGTGGGCCAGCTCCTCACTCATTCGCTGATCTCTAAGATACCTCTCTGAAAGATGCTCCCTTTCAGTGTAGCCAGGTCCCACAGTGGCTTCAGGATATAACATGACCCTGCTGTGTTAGTCATGAAGCCCAATTGACACTTTCCTTCTGTCCAAGGAAGGATCAGCCAGTCTCCCCCTGTATATAAGCTCAAAGTACCAGAATCAGCAGTACTAGGGAATGTTCCCCATAATTCCTGTGACCTCAGCCCATGGGGGAACCTCCAGATGCAATGGCTCACATAGCACATTTCCCTACCTGTTGTCACATCCCAGTAACCCCTGGAATTGGTGGTTTCAGGTGAGGAACCCTGACCCTGTCCTCTCTGAACTCAAAAGTGTCAGCTCAAATCCCTACTCCCAGAAGAGCTTGGAGCAGGGATGGAGTGAGCAGGGCTCTGTGAATGTGTCAATCAGAGGAGGACTCTATTCTCAAAGGGTACAATGCATGCAGAGTTCTTCTCAGACACAACCACCACCCCTTCTTCTTCTCCTGGGGTCCAGAGAATACTAAGATATAAAATGGGTGCATAGAGGCTCTTGGGGAGGCCACCAGACAGTTGTAGGAGATTGAGTAGTGATGGTGCCTCTAGAGAAAATTATCAGTCTCTCACCTTCCCATTTTTCTTGTTCTAGAACCCCCAGGTGGCCCCAGCTCCCCATGCCCAGGGCCCATCTCAAAAGTCAGTGAGTCTTGGGCCTCTGTCCAAAGAGTTTTCAACTCCTGCAAACCTGTGACTTGAAAATGTCAGCTGGTATAGTTCTTATCTCCAGTTCTCAGCTAGGCTTGTGTCTGGGGAACTGGGAACTAGGGAGAGACATGATTGGGGACCACAAGCTCCCAAGCACTCTTAGGATGAGCTGGCAATTGGTGTGGGATCCGTGCAGAGGCAGGTGTTGCAGCCCAGACTATGGGAGGATCAACACGGCTAAATTGGGCAGAAGGGCAGTCCGGCCTCCTACCTCACATCCTGACCCAGGAGGCCCAGAGGATCAGCATCTCATTTCCATGAAGTCATGCTCCCAGAATCATGAGGAAGAGGCTTTTTGTCAAAGTGGGGCAATGTCCATGGGAAGCTGTGGCTGTGTTATATCATTGGTTCAGGCTCTTCTAGAGACAATTGTTTGGACAATCCCTTGCCCTGTCTAGACTTCAGTTTCTTCAAGTATAAAGGAGAGATTCTTGCCCAAATGGTAAAGTCTTTCTTAGTTCTAACTCTGGCTTGATCTTCTGGGAGAACAGGCCTGCATGGAAGCCTCCCAGGGCCCAATTCTGTAGTGGTCTATCCCAATTGCAGCAGTATCAGCAGTGTTGTGTATGGGAGGAGGAGCAAAGCCTTCATGCAGGGTGTTCAGACGTTTCCTTGAACTCAGAGGCTCAGTTTTGTTAAAGATGAAAAGAAATCAAAGCCAAACTCCTGAGTTCACTTCCCAGCTGTGTTCTCTGGCTGGGGGACTTGGGGATCTTCATTAACCTCAGTTTTCCTTAGTGGAGTGGAAGTATGATGATAGTATGTGGTATGATTTGTCTGAGCACTCAGAGTGAAACAACTCTCCAAAATGACTCAGAGGAAATTTTGTATCTTGAAACTTTGAATTTAAATTCAATAAGCACAGGAAGGGCAAAACAACTTAATCAGGCCACCAGGGATAACCCTGAATTAGCAGAGAAAGACATTATTGAGAAACTTCATATATGTCATGTCATGAGACAAGTGGAAATATAAAAGTGCAGAGCCCAGGGGAGAAGGGACTGGGCTGAGGTCTTTTCAACCTCTTACATTTTCCCTCTATTTTGGTTCTCTGGAGCAGCTGAAAGGGCGGTGCCTTTGGTGAACATCCCGGGATCCTCAAGACATTTCCATTTTCCCTGAACTCTGTGACCTCTCTGTCCACCATCCTCAGACTCACAGCCCCAGAATTGCACAGGAGAAATCTCATCCACATAGTCTTGATCCTGGTGGTCCTCAGGATTCTGCTATATGAGGCTTGGTACAGTCGGAACAGCAGCAAGACGATAACCAGGGGAGAGAAAAATGCACCCCTCAGAGTGGGAGAGACTTGGGTGCTCCAATTTGAGATATGAGGATCCCAGATGGTTCTGGAATAAAAACAAGCTACAAGCTATCTGGATTGTCTGCCGGTCTTCTCTGGAGGAAAGAGTTCAAGTACAAATGCAGGAACACTGTATGGGGTAACCTTGGTTAGCCATTAAATTGCAAGACTTTTTCTCTCTACTAATATTCACTTTCCTTGACGGGATCCCCTTCTTGTCTCAGTCCTATACCAGAGAAAGCTTGGGAGTTTGCACCTCTGCACAGCTTTATGGTTTAGGCCGCTGGTATGTAACACTTTTGTTTATTTTTTTGTTGTTCGTCATTATCAAACTCCCTGGTGCACTTCATCAGGTCTCCCTTTCTTCACTTCAGAGTTCCACACTTGATTCACTTAGAAAATAGATGGAGGAAGGTCAGCTCTTACGCTGGTAACTGTACCTCCAATGTGACATCCTAACAATCTCTCTGGGCCCTACAAGACTTTGTCTTCTTATTGCAGGCTATCTATATAACTTCTGAAATATTATCACTTGGAATCATCACACTGGTGCTCAAAGTGAAAAGCCAGTGGTATGTCAATTCTTTTTTTTTAATAATCAATATTTTTTATTATGATATTGTGGGGTACAGTTAAGGGTTAAGTATATAAATACATTTCAAACCCTGTTGATAAGAGGTGTTTTCCCAGACAGATATTTACTACCGTTAATCCCATCTCCCTCCCCCCCACCATAGTTTCCCACCATTGTCAGTCATTTTCTTATAGTATTACATTGGATGTTCAAGGTCCACTATGTGAGTGAGAACATGTGATACTCGGATCTTTGTTTCTGGGAGAGGTCACTCAGTATTATAGACTCTAGTTCCATCCAGGTTACTGCGAAATTCATGATTTTGTTCTTTTTTATGGCTGTGTAGTATTCCATCGTGTATATGTACCACATTTTTTAATCCAGTCCTCTTTTGATGGGCAGCATGGTTGCTTCCAGATTCTTGCTATTGTGAACAATGCTGCGATAAACATACGTGTGCAGGTATCTTTTTTTTATAGAGTGATTTGTGTTCTTCAGGATATATTCCCAGTAGGGGGATTGCAGGGTCATATGGGAGGTTGATATTTAGAGCTTTTAGGAATCGCCACACTGCTTTCCACAGAGGTTGCACTAGTTTACACTCCCACCAACAGTGTAGAGGTGTTCCCTTTTCGCCACACCCTCTTCAGCAGCTGTTATTTTTTGAGTTGTTGATAATTGCCATTCTGACTGGAGTTAGGTGGTAATTCAGTGAGGTTTTGATTTGCATCTCCCCGATGATTAGTGAGGTTGGACATTTCTTCATGTGTCTGTTGGCTGCTTGGATGTCTTCCTTTGTGAAGTGTCTGTTCATATCTTTTGCCCATTTTAAACTTTACCATAAAGCTACAATCATCAAAACAGCTTGGTATTGGTATAGGAACAGGCATATAGATCAATGGAACAGAATTGAGATTCTAGAAGCAAAACCTCAATTTCTCAACCAACTCATCTTCTACAAAGCCTCTACCACCTACCACTGGGGAGAGGAGAACCTATTCAGTAAATGGTGCTGGGAAAACTGGCTGACCACATGCAGAAGATTGAAACAGGACCACTATCTAACCCCATACACAAAAATTAACTCCAAATGAATCAGAGACCTAAATGTAAAACCTCAAACCATAAGAACCTTAGAAAATGAAGGATACACCCTCATGGAAATCAGAACTGGCATCCAATTCCTGAACAAAACCCAAAACCTACAGACCATAAGAGATAAGATAGACAAGTGGGACCTTATTAAACTGATAAGCTTCTGCAAAGCCAAAGAAGCCATCCAGAGAGCAGGGATACAGCCTACAGACTGGGAAAAAGTATTTGCCAACTCCAGGTCTGACAAAGGTTTAACATCTTGGACCTACAAGGAACTCAAACGTGCTGAAAAGAAAAAAGCCAATTCTGACATATTTTTTAATGCTCTCATTAGTGTCATTTCCAATACCTATGATGTCATTTTTTCATGACCAAATTCACAGTTTCAATGCGATATCACTAAATCAGTGTTAGAAAGTGATTAACAGAATTGTCTTCACTAATGCATACCAGACATCTGCAGCACATCTCATTGACAACTTACATATAAACTTCATTCCTTCTCATTTAGAAGTAATGGCCATTTGCACTTTAGTGTTAAAGCAAGTTCAAATAAAATTACAAAGCCACAAACCTGGCATATCCACAAGAACCAAAAACAAAAATTTCAATGTTAAATGTGAACAATGAGGGGGCTCACTTGAAAATCTAATGCAGTACCAAAAATGTCACAAGAGCCATGCTGAGTTGCAGGTTCTATGGAAGAATCCTTAATTGCCTTTTCCCACTTTCTAGTGGCCTCAGGCACTCCTTGTCTTGTGGCAACATAACATAGAATTTGGTCACCATAATCACATGATTTGCTTATCCCTCCACATGCCTTTCCTCTCTGTGTTTCGGTCTTCACATATTAATATTAGTCATATTGGGCCCATTCTAATTCATTAAGTTTTTATTTTAACTTGATTGTGTCTGCAAATATCTTATTTCCAAATAATTTCACACTTCTGGACAAAGGGACTTACATATCTTTTGGGGAGACAATTCAACTTATATACAGCATCTAAAAGAACAAATATACATAGAAGGACATTAAACTGAGGCAGTGCAATACTTACACAATGACAAAGATACTACTCAAATAAATTTTAAAAACCTGTCTTTCCGTCTTTCTTTTCTTTTTTTTTTTTTTTTTT